>NC_141990.1:211230126-211386678 GCF_049901715.1 Pseudonaja textilis
TTGTGTTACACTCTGGGTAGTCATACCTGGAGATGTTCTGATGACGTGTCTTGCAATAATGTGGGTACCCAGACACTTGATCCTTTGTTATGTGACATTATTTCTGACATTCCTCTACTTTCTGTCCCCTCTACAGATATCATACTAGAGAACATGTATTGTTCTCTTGATCTTAATGATCAAATTTGATTGATAGAAATGATTAATGCTGCCATCGTATTGGTGCAGCTCAAAAATGTAGACCACATCATTAATAACTCACCAACCTTGTCCAGTGATGGAGTAGGTTTCTCTGGTTCCTATCAAGAAATCTTTTCCACCCACATCACTAAGACAACTACTAGCCAGCTCCAGGGAAAAGCCAATTCAGTTATGCTGTTTACTCAAGAGGAAGCAAATGGAAATTCTTCCTTCAATAGTTTTACTCATAGGAATACATGCATTAAAGACTGGTAACATTGACCAACATGAGCATTACTAAATCAATAAGATTGCAAGCCTTTATTTATTGATTTAGGATTAGGATTTTAAAATCAGAGGCAAATTAAAAGACAGAAAATGGGAAAAAAGAAAGAAAAGAAATTAAGTTGTCTTCAGAAATAATTGATTTCTATCACTGGCTTCCCCAGCACAAGGTCTCCTACGGTAAATACATTTCTACAATTCAGATAATTGTTTGAGACATAAAATTAAATGTACACCACATCAATCAGTGGCTCCACTGATCCTTACTAAATAATTCCCTGGTCTCCAGACTTTTATGGGTTAAATCTTCAAAGAAAGTTTGAATGAATTAGAAAACCAAGCCAAATTGATATCCATGCTTTCATGGATTGTCCCTTACTTTATTCAAAGCAGAATTTGTGTTAATATTTAAAGGTGGTTTTAAAAATAAGGAAAGGAAATTACCATATGTATGTTTTCTGAAAGGTGGCAAAAGTTCTGTCCTCAAGATAATATCTAGAGGGGGAGCAAAAATGAAAATCAACATTTAATCAACATTTCAAAATCAAAACCAACATTTTCCCTTACATTTAACACTGTACATAAGCACCTGGATCATTATCTTAGACCAAGAGAAAAGATAAAAAGCAGGAAAAATGAATAGAAAAATGTTTTCCAATACCAGTCAAACTCCACCCAATCCAAGGGAACCAACTTACAAATGAAGTCAAATAGGTGGCAATGAGATGTCCTCCCAAAGGGACCAATAGGTGGCAGCACCTAGTCACACTTTCACTGATCTTGAAAGATTAAACGGGGTCCAACCTGGCAAGTCCTCAGGTGGGAGCCCACCAGAATTATCGGCTAGACTGAGAAAGCATCGCGCAAGATCGGGGGGGCGGGGTGCTGCTGGGGGTTCGCAGGGAACCTAGCTAAGATTCTGTGCAGTTTGGAGAACCCTCAGATTCCACTCCTGGCCATCTCACCCGGCCTCTCCAAGGGGTCCCCAGGCAGCCCGTTTTGGATGCAGGTAAAGTGTACGGAGGCTAGAAGAGGGTAAAACATGGGCCTCCTGGAAGGCCAGAATTGGGCCTGTTTCCGGCTTCTAGAGCAGGGGTCTCCAACCTTAGCAACTTTAAGCCTGGAGGACTTCAACTCCCAGAATTCCCCAGGCTTAAAGTTGTCAAGGTTGAGACCCCTGTTCTAGAGAGCCTCCGGAGCCCGGAGAGACTGTTTTCGCCCTTCTGGAGGCTTGAGAAAAGCCTCCAGAGCCCAGGGAGGGCAAAAACGCCCTCCCCCGCCCTGGTGCCGGAGGCCCACTAGGCCACGCCCACCATGGCCACGCCCACCCAGCAACCAGGCAGAGAACCATTTGCTAAAAAATTTTAAGCCCACCCCTGTGCAAGATGGCAGTGACAAAACCCTCCCTGTTCTGACCCAAACCTGGTTCTAAGAGAGTAAACACAAGACGAAGGTAACAGCACAACCTTGGACTGTTTCATGAACGAATCCTGTTTCTTCACAGACAAAAGGCTGTTTCCAACTAATTAGCTCCGACAAGAAAGAGCCTTGCCAAGATTGGCAAGGCTGCCAAGAACAACAGATAAAGTTCCTAAACAATAAATCCAAGAGTCTCCAAGCACTAACTGAGATATTCTAACATCCACCAGGCTCCAGTATCAAACTTCTTTGCCTTCTGCAAAGAACTGTGGTTTCTCAGCTGGCTTTTATGATCTCGGGGAGGGGCCATTACCTTCCAGCCTTACTCCCAAGTCGCCCATGCTGCCACAGCTGCTCTTTCCTTGAGCAGCCCTGCACGAATGCACGCTGGGCATGGGCTCCTTGGGGACTACTTCATCACTGCTGCCAGCCTCCACAATCTCCAAAGGCAGCATTCCACTCCCTGATGGTCCTGGCCCCATCCCTGCATCACACACAGGCCCCTCATCTGAGTCCTCACTCTCGGAGACCTCATCCATCCACACCTGTTGCCGGCAAACCACAACACTCCCAAGAAAACTGGTCAGCTCTATCTATGTAGTTATCAGAGACTGATATCATACCGATGAAGATCGTCATATTTTATTAAAGTCATGTTCGAGGTGGGCTTGATGTCTGTGGACTACATGGGTGTTCTGCAGAGTTTTCATGGTAATAGTATGGAAGGTTTGTGCCATTTTTAGGTTTGGTGTGGGGAGGGTTCACTTTTACATCCAATACAAGTGGTTTTCAATTAACAACCCCTCATTCAAATGATTGTTTAAACTCACAACAGTGCTGAATGAGCGGCAGCTACTAGCCCTCGTACTGATGATGTCACAGAGTCTTGAAATCACAAGAGTTGTAATTTGGAAACCTTTCCTACCGGTTTCCAACAAGCAAGTCAGCTAGGAAATCGGCAGGACATTATTATAAGCCAGAATCACATAAGGACTCTTCATTTAATGACTCAACTAATCCTTTCTTTACAAAGTAACCAGGACTGCCATTGCTAAGTGGTGTAATCGTCTTATTTTTCAACTTATGCCCATGCCATTTAACCATGGAGTTTCTGGTTCCAATTAGCACTGTGGGATCCTTGGTGCTCTCTGAGCTTGGTTGTTTTTTTTGCAGACGTTTCAATATTCAATTAGATCAGTGGCCGCCAACCAGTGGGCCAGGGACCACTGGTGGTCCACAAGAAAATTTTGGTGGCCCGCAGAGAAATGTCACCACCAAAGCACCCCCCAAAGCAATCCAAGCTGTACAGGAACACAAGGCTGCGGTACCCACGTGGCCCGTGGGAACGCAGGACTTGCGTGGCTTGCATTGCGAGCAACATGAGATAGTGAGGGAAGGAGGGAAAGGGCAGAGGGGGGAAACTTGCCCCACTCACCCCACATGCCTCGCCTGGCCACCGGGCTGCTTCTTTCCGCTTCTTTCTTCTTCTGCTTTTAGCTGCACACAAGGAAAGCAGCAAAAGTCTTTCTTTCTCTCCCCCAAACTCTTCCAGAAATGAATCTTTGGGACCCTGCAAAGCATCCTGCTCCAAGAGGCTGCACCGGTGCGACAAATCTCACAAAGACTCACTTCTGGCAGAGTTTGAGGGAGAGAAAGAAAGATTTCTGCTGCTTTCCTTGCATGAAGCCAAAAGTCTCTCTCTCTCTCTCCCCCTGAGAATGGAGCTGGAGATGGTATCCTGAGATTCCCCAATAAAGAATGATCGATCGGTAGGAAAACAGGGTGGAGAATTTTCCTGCAGACTTTTGGGGGGGATTTTCCCAGGGTCTCTGGTCCACAGGATTTAAAATTATAAGTTTGGTAGTCCCTGAGGTCCAAAAGGTTGGCAACTCCTGAACTAGATAACATCATCAGTGTGAGAAGGGAGTGGGTTTGCTCTCATTTTATATACTAGTGGCTTGCCCTTTCACTATTGGTGAGAGTGGTCTTGGTGTTTCCTTGATTAAGCTGTTGTTTACTGTTAACTTGTTTGTCTGAATTGTTAGTTCCTTTATTGGAATAATGTTTACTTTTTGATTGTTAGCATTGTTAAATGAGGACTAAACACAGTTAGCCTATACAATGGATACAACCATCATATTACTGATTATAAGCAGGGGTTTTCAAACTTGACAGCTTTAAGACTTGTGGACTTCAATTCCCAGAATTCTTTCTCCAGTCATGTTAGCTCAGGAATTCCGGGAGTTGAAGTCCACAAGTCTTAAACTTGCAAAGTTTGAAGACCCTTGAATTATAGACTGAAATGTTATAATTCAGAATCTGCTGTAACTTGTTTGTTTGTTTGTTTGGAGCCTTTAAGTCAGCGTTGACTCCTAGTGACTGCTTGCCTGCAGTTTTCTCGGCAAAATTTTCCAGAAGTGGTTTGCCATTGCATTTTTCTAGGCTGGAGAAAGAGTGACTGGCCCAAAGTCAGTTGGCTTCATGCCTAAGAGAGGACTAGAACTCACTATCTCTCTGTTTCTAGCCTGGTGTCTTAATTAAACTGGCTCCCATAATGTCTTAACATATGGTACTGTTAAAAAAAAATGTTGCTTTGTAGATTGATTATCCCTGAGAAAGCAAATATTCTGAGAGAAATAAAGCTTTACTGAGTTTGACTTTTCCAAATCATGGTCCAAGAGAAACACTGTAGGAACAAAGGAAATAATCAAATCAGACAACTGGCCCAACCAACACATGACTGATGTCCTGGCTGGCTGGCTGGCTGGCTGTAACACTGTAGTTCTGGTGATTTTTTTTTTCTCCAGCTTGTCTAAATATGCATTTTGCAGGCAAAAAATGTACATGCTCCAATTCTTCTGCCAGAGAGCTGTCAGCAAACTCCCTTTTCCCTTTTCTCCCCACCTTGGTTCTGTCAATTAGTCTTTCAGTGCACTGACCAGCCAAGTCAACCTTCACAGCTTCTTACCTTTCTTCACAAACGCAATGAATTCTTTTACAGTCTGGTCCAGGTTAACATCACGGTACAAGACGGGCCTGAAATTACGATGCTCAAAAGAGCGAATAAGACGAACGGTAACTATCACACTTTCGGGTGACATGTGAAATTAACCGCAAATTACCTGGAAGGCAAAAAGAAAAGAAAAAAACCCACACCCCATAATAAAACATTGAATTATTGCCTGAAAGAACTGGTCTTCTTTGGCAAAGAATATAAGAGACCAGCTAAGAGGTGCAAAGAGATTTTTAGAAGGTTCATAATTATTTCATTCATTGAGAGTCATCCTTATTTCAGAAATTCAGAAACATTTGAATACTATTTTGAAAAGAAGCATTAAAAGCTGCATAAAGAAAAGGAGCCCTTAAACAGTGATGTTAATTAAAAAAAAAAAACTTCTTAGTGGATACTGACCTACTCCACCTTCATATTATTTCTCTCACCGCCCATTACTTTCCCTTATCGGTTCCTCCTCTGCCCCTTTAATATTTTTTAATTAACAATCTTCTCAGCAGATCCCAAATTTTCTATCATATTATTTTATATGATGCAGGAAGTTCACAGAGGTCATCTACCTTGGGACAGAATCCTAGGGTTATCTGATCTGGCCTGCAAAAGTCCAAACGACCAGTAGGAGGCAACAGAAAGGACCTTCCATTTTGAGCCACTGTCTAGCCATGATCCAGATTCCTTCAGACCACGACTGGTAACCCAGTAGTGTATTAGATTCAAAAAAATTTACTACCGGTTCTGTGGGCGTGGCTTGGTGGATATGGTGTTGCTTGGTGGGCATGCCAGGGGAAGAATACTGCAAAATCTCCATTCCCTCCCCACCCCACTAACCTGCTTTCCAGCTCCGTTCTCCTGTGCAGGGCAACAAAAGAAGACCTAACTGATCAGCTGGGACTCGGGAGGCAGAGAATAGATGGGGCAAGGCCAGTCAGAGGTGGTATTTGCTGGTTCTCCAAACTACTCAAAATTTCTGCTACCGGTTCCCCAGAACTGGTCAGAACCTGCTGAAAACCCACCTCTGGTATTAACTATTAAGCAGACTAAGCAAGGGCTTAGGGCACCAGGCCCAAAGGGGACACCACATAAACTTTTATGTAGCCTACTTGGCTTCGTTTGTACGGTACAGGGGGTAGCAAGATTTGTCACACTCGCACCAGTGAGCCTTAATCCGCCACTGCTGGTACCTCTAGTAGTATTAAGGTAAAATGTCAAACTGCTTTATTACATAAAAAAACAGATACTGCCATCCCTCATGTTAAAGCATACAAGTTCCATGATGCATCACTGCACATTCCCCTCCCACCAGGTTTTGAACCCCCCCCTCTCTCCCCCCTCCCTCCCTCTCTCTCTCCCCCCTTCCTCCCTCCCTCCTTCTCTCTCTCTCTCCCCCCTCCCTCCCTCCCTCTCCCTCTCCTGGAAGAATGATATACCTAAGAGAGAACATAGACATAATGTAAGTTTACATTTCTACAATAAAAAAATTATTCTGACCATAAACATTTTTTAAAGTTAATTTTGGCTAAATCCATTAAAGTAGTGGGCGCCATAGTAATCCAACCATTACACACACACAAAAGACCATACAAAACTGGAGAGGACGGTCATAATAAATCATTATAAAGTTCCTATTTGCACGTGAATTTCGGTGTACACGTGTGTGTGTGTGTGTGTGTGTGTGTGTACATGCATGACAGAAGCCTCCTGCGAGCTCACCACTGCAAACACAGCATCACAACTATACGGAGCAGCGTTTAACTGACTTATTTTCCCAGCAGAATACTGGTTTTATTTAACTCCAATGGGCTTTACTTAAAAATGCCTCTTCCTCCCCGCGACCGCACCCCCCAGTTGCGAGCACCGGCTTTCCCCACGTGCTAACGCCTCCCAGCTCCAAGCCCACAGGAGGCAACCCGTCTCCACCTCGCTTTCAGTTTCATCGCAACGCCCGTCATTCTACCTCCGAAAATCAGCCGCCAACTCTCGGCGACAGCTTCGCTGAAGAATCCTACGGCTTCCTCCCCAGCGAGTCAAGCGCCTCGCCGGTTCGCCCCGCAGCGAAGTCACTCAAATGAATCCCGCCCCTGCCTTAGAATCACGTGGCCAGAAGGCTTCCTCCGCTGGTTCCTCGCCTATCGCCGATCATTTCCTGGTGGAGAAAGAAGGCTCGTCTTCTCCGGTTCTCCGACTCTCTCGCCGGCGATTAACTGCTCCTCCCACTTTTTGCGTTCCACCCAATGACAAAGCTTAGAATTCCCTTTCCCTTTTTTACGACTACTCTCCGGCCCTCTCACTGGCGATTGGCTGTTTCCTCCCCCTTTTGCCTTCCACCCAATGACAAAGCTTAGAGAGATAGATAGAATTCTTTCTTGGCCAAGTGTGATTGGACGAGCAAGGAATTTGCCTTGGTGCAAATGCTCTCAGTTTACATAAAAGAAAAGATATATTCATCAAGAGACAAGAATCATCAGGTACGACACTTAATGATAGTCATAGGGTACAATAAGCAATCAAATCATGCTAGGAAACAGTCAATATAAATCGTAAGGATACAAGCGACAAAGTTACAGTCATACAGTCACAAGTGGGAGGGGATGGGTGATAAGGAGTGATGAGAAGATTAATAGTAATAGGAGTGCAGACTTTGTAAATAGTTGAACAGTGTTGAGGGAATTATTTGTTTAGCAGAGTGATGGCATTTGGGGGAAAACTGTCCTTGTGTCCAGTTGTTCTCTTGTGCAGTGCTCTATAGCATCGTTTTGAGGGAAGGAGTTGAAACAGTTTATGTCTGGGATGTGAGGGGTCTGTAAATATTTTCATAGCCCTCTTTTTGACTCGTGCAGCGTACAGGTCCACGGTTGAAGGCAGGTTGGTAGCAATTGTTTTTTCTGCAGTCCTACTTATCCTCTGAAGTCTGTGTCTGTCCTGTTGGGTTGCAGAACCAAATCAAACAGTTACAGAGGTGCAGATGACAGACTCAATAATTCCTCTGTAGAACTGGATCGGCTCTTTGTGCTCAAACCTGAGTTGGCGCAAAAAGAACATTCCCTTTCCCTTTTTGCTAACTCTTCTCCGCCCCTCTCACCAGTGATTGGCTGTTCCTCTTACTTTTTGCATTCCACCCAATGACAAAGCTTAGAATTCCCTTCTGGCATTTTCACTGCCTTGCCTTGCAATGAAAGGAGCCGCTGTCCTTTCTCCCCCTTCATTTTTTTTTTCTCTGACTGAGAACTTTCAGGGAGAATGTTATGCGCTTCGTATCAGTGCTGATTTTGGGGGGATCCATTCACTTCAAGACTTCAGTTAACAACAAAAATGGGGTTAAGGTACCTATTTAAATTTAAAGTATATCTCACTTCTAAATGATTTCACTTTCTCGACCACGTGATTGGGGTAGGATTCTTCCCCACCCAAAACACTTATTCTCCCAACTGGGTTGTAAAACTAGTTTGGGTGACTTTGAGGCAGTCACTATTCTCTCTCAGCCCAACCTACCTTGCAGGATTGTTTTGGCAAAAACCAGGAGGGAGAAACATTAGGTATATTTGCCAACTTGAGTTACTTACAAAGTCATTAAGGCGGCATTAAAAATAAATCTAATAATAAAACAAGGCTGTAGCAGAAAGAGCATTTTTGCAGCAATCAAGCACTGCAGTAACATACTCAGGTTTGAAAGTAAAGCCTAGAATTGTCAAATAAAAATAAAATATCATCCTTAATGCCATTGCTCCATTTGGCCCATTTTGCAGCTTCTCGAACCTCAATGCTTGTGAGCCCCTTATTTGATTAGAAATAAGACCTGGACTGAAAGATAAAAGATTGCTGTCTTGTTGGGGGGTGACCACAGTTTTATAAAATACTAGAATTTTTTTCCACTTGTCTGCCTGCATTGTTATAAAGCCTGGAGAGAGGACAAATCACACCAAGAAGTTACAATGTATACATGAAGACCTTTTTTTTCCCTCTTGGTTAAAAGTGGCTTGAGTTCTAAGGTCATGCAGCCATGTCATCATTTCCACAGCATTTTTTGATTTGGCCACATGAGGTTCTATATTCCTCCTCCACTGTGGACTGCACTTGGGTGGATGCCGAGTGACATATCAAAGAGTTAAACTCAATTATTTCACAATTAGACTTTGGGTTCCTAGTTGCAACATGTAGACTGCTTTCCAGAGGATCGAGAATTCCTGAAAATAGAACAATGAAATGGCAATATTTCAGTAGTGGGATTCAATTTTTTTTACTACCCGTTCTGTGGGCATGGCTTGGTGGGTGTGGCAGGGGAAGGATACTGTAAAACCTCCAGTCAGAGGCGGTATTTGCCAGTTCTCCGAACTACCCAAAATTTCCACTACTGGTTCTCCAGAACTGGTCAGAACCTGCTGAATACCACCTCTGCAACATTTGCATCTTCATGAGAACCTCGCTAGGCAGCCTTCATTGGAAGTGCGGGCCACAACACATTTAAAAATGTACCATCCTAGGAATCAAAGAAGAATCTATGGTTGCTGGAGGAGGATTTAGGGACACAAAGTTAGTATTTTGATTCAAAGACTCTGCTAATCTCTATGGATTAAGCATTTAGCTAGAAATCCCCATTAATCTAGCAAGTCTACTGTTCTTCTATCCACTGTTTTTAATTGATTCTAATATTTTGATTGTGCTCTGATATTGTATTTATCACAGCACATTTAGTTTTCACTGAGTTTTATATCACTTGAAATCTCTGGGCAACAGGAGTTTCTGATAGCAAATCAATACTGTCGTCTATTTTGTCCAGAATCTTCCAGTTCTAAACTCCTCCTACATATTCTTTATTGATACAAAATTCTCTAGAGACACTTTCTACATCCTTAATTTCACATGCTAATAAAATAATACTTAGGATTATCCAATGCAGATTAGAACTCTACATTGGAAAAAGAGAGGCCATATGTTCAAACTGACTTTAGACAAAGCTGACGAATACAAGACATGCTAGATAACTGAGAAAGGCCAAAAAAAAAAAAAGGCCATGTGCTTCATTGGTTATACAAAGGCCTTTGATTGTGTCAATCATATCAAGTGGTAGAATGGATTAAAAGGGGGAGGGTGGCACTTTAGAACATCTCACTATCCTTGTGAGAAATTTATATATAGGTCAGACAGCTTCAATATTGACAGAACATAACAAAATAGACTGGCTCCAGTTTGGCAAAGGAGTGCAGTAAAGGCACTTTCCCCTTATTTATTCAATCTATCTGCTGAATTAGGGAAACTGGATTACATAAAGATTAACATGATTTTAAAACTTGAGCAAGAAACATCAATAACCTGTGTTATGCTGATGACACTATAGCTCTAGCCAAAAATGGAGAAGATCTGCAAGCCATAGTAATAAAATTAAAGGAGCACAGTGAAAGGGGGTGGGGGAGTAAAATTATAAACTATTTTAAAAAGACTAAACTAGCCTTAGAACAACCAGCCTTAGAAATGACAGCGAAGATGTTGAAGTGGTGGGTAGCTTCTGTCTCTTAAGATTATCCATCAATAAGTAAAAGCAAAAGCAGTTAAGAAATACACTGCAGATTAACACTGCAGAATTGTATTTGGCAGCCAGGAAGGCCTTGGAAAAGATACTGTATTTAAATGCCATGATGTATCTTTACTTACAAAGATAAGGATTGTACAAGCGGTAGTACTCCCTGTGACGCTCTATGGAAGCAAAAGTTGAACTTTAAAGGAGCAGGATAGGCAGAGTAGTGATGCCTTTGAATTTTGGTATTGAAAAGATTTCTGAGAAAACCACGGACAGCCAAAAAAAATAAAAATAAAAATAAACCAATGGCTCATCAAACAAATTAACTGAGAGTTTTTACTCAAGGCACCAATGGCTTGGCTCAAATTACCCTACTTCAAACACATTATAGGAAAACCTCCCTCTCCAGATAAAGCTTTAATGCTGGTAAGGATGGAAGGAAAGGGAAGAAGAATCTTTTGATATTGTTTTTAAAGGCTCCCCGAAACCTGGTTTATGCTGCCAGAACTGGGGCTCCTAGGGGGATTTATCTCAATGGGCTGTATTGCTGAGGGGCGCCATTTTATCCTCCCTACACATTTGGCCTAAGCTCAAAGATGACTCTAGGGAATCCAGTCAAGTCCAGTTCTTTATTTGCTTACACCTAATAGACAGAGTCTCACCAGATTAAGGCTATAATCTTCTAACCTAAAAGATATAACCTGTGAAATGCTAAGGTGTGGCTATGGTAAATCTTTTCCTCCTTATCCCCATGGAGTTCAGGACTGCACAGTATCACATATTGTGCCTCTCTCAGGAACATGCTGCCTTATGTATGTCTCATTTAATGAAAAGAAGGTCTAAGGGTGACATGATAGCAGTGTCTAATATCTCAGGGGCTGCCATGAAGAAGAGGGAGTCAGGCTATTCTCCAAAGCACTCAAAGGCAGAACAAGAAGCAACGGGTAGAAACTAATCAAGAAGAAAAGCAATCTAGAATTAAGGAGAAATTTCCTGACAGAACAATTAATAAGTGGAACAACTTGCCTCCAGGAGTTGTGAATGCTAAAACACTGGAAGTTTTTAAGAAAAGATTGGATAACCAATTGTCTGAAGTAATATAGGGTTTCCTGCCTAAGCAGGGGGTTGGACTAGAAGACCTCCAAAGTCCCTTCCAGCTCTGTTATTCTGTTCTATACAGCCACAGGGTGATTGCCAAGATTCCCCTCCCACTCTTTTTCTTGCTGCATATTCCATCACACTCTGTCCATGGTTACTATTTTTGTTTTTATGTTAATTACTTTTAGATGTTTATCTTTTTATGTTAGCTATTTTATTCATTATGTGCCACCCAAAGTTGCAGCTCCATGAATTTGATTAATAAAGAAGAGGACAACCAGTACAAGGTGTACTCAGTTACAGTGGTGATGAGTGCCTTCTTAGAAGAGCTAAAGGACCAGGTTAGGGAAAAAAAATCTCATGGAAAAAATCTATATGGCCACTAAGACAATAACTTGGTGCCACACAATTAGTCAATCTCCCTTGAAAGGGAGACATTCAGGTTGTGAGTTCTCTACCTGCCTAACCTGTTGGAGATATGGGGAAGGTGCCAGGTAAATGCACAGCACCACAAAATGGGCCAGAGCATCTAAAAACCCCAGAGAACCCAGAGGGGGCTTGAGATTACTTATCTTTTCACTCTATAGGAGGAGTGTCCAACCTTGGCAACTTTAAGACCTGTGGCCTTCAACTCCCAGAATTCCCCATCCAGCCACGATGGCTGGGGAATGCTGAGAGTCGAAGTCCATAGATTTTAAGAGTTGCCAAGATTGGACAATACTACTCTATAGGATTGTCCTTCTTCTACCTATGCTTCCTAATTGCCTCAACATCTATATGTCTTAGCGGGATATTTTTCAAAACCATCTATTAGACCAGAGGTCTCCAAACTTGGCAACTTTAAGACTTGTGGACTTCAACTCCCAGGCTGGCTGGAGAATTCTGGGAGTTGTAATCCACAAGTCTTAAAATTACCAAGTTTGGGGACCCCTGTATTAGACTCTTTGTGTTTGCCAAGCTGGGTTATTTTCACAGACATTTTATTACTTTAAATAGGGAACCATCAAGAAGGAACCACATCCCAAGTACGATTGGCAGGGCAAGCTCTATGTCAGAGGTCTCCAAACTTAGCAACTTTAAGACTTGTGGACTTCAATTCCCAGAATTCTTCAGCTAAGCTGCCTGGAAAATTCTGGGAGTTGAAGTCCACAAGTCTTAAAGTTGCCAAGTTTGAGGCCCCTGCTCTATGTAATCAGCCAGCAAACTCACTCCTCAGGCACTGATGTTAACCTAACCTGGTAAAAAAAGCATCTGCAAGAAAACAACCCAGCTCAGCAAATGCCAAGAACCCAACATTTCAACATTGAACTGAATATAGTCTCTACTATTGGGGGGGGGGCAGTTGGGGCTCTTTTCCAATCCTGAAGCCCCAATGCAACCATGTTAACAATTAACTTTGTGATCTAGGCTTCCACAATACTCTCAATCACAACAGCTCAACCCTGAGTACCTTTATAACATGCTGAGTCATAAACTGAGCAATCATATTTTAAGTCTGCATGTCATGCAAATTCAACGTTGGCACACTTTCTTGCTTTAATGATGAAATGGGACCCTTATACTTTCTCCATAGCATTTCACATTTTGATTTAAGTTCTAGCACTATCAGGCCTATCATTACATGTATTTGAAAGCCATGCCTGATTTTGTTGTAGAAAAAAACTAATCATGCTAGAAAACAAGTAAAAAGATGAGGATCTCAATTAACCCCTCAATAGGCTGCAATGGCATAACTGGACATATCTATACTGATACCTGCTTCTACTGAACAGGCACCTGCAATTGTGGGATCTTGAAGTCTAGCTCCAGCTGTGCAGCTGACATACGGCATGGACTTTGTAATACTTGAAATATGATGTTTGTAGTACTGCTGCACTGGCTTAACCAGCCTAGGTTTCCTTGATTTGGCCATCATCAGCTCTGCAGATGCTAAAACAGCTGAACTCTATTGAAGTTGATTGCTAATTGCGGGAGAGTTAAAAACTCCAAGCAAAATGGGGGGAGGGGAAGTTTCTAGAAAACAAAAACGAAAAACCAATGGCAAGACTGTATTGCTATAACAAACCCCACCAGAAATAGAGGATCCTTTTTAAAATACAATAAAAAATTGATATTTTATTCTGTTGAGGAAAATCCGATGCTGTCCTCTTCTTTCCAGCCTGGGACTTAATCGAGCCGGAGTCTCCAACCTTTCCTCGGGAACCGAACGTGAGGATCCCTCGCCCGCCTCTTCAGCGACCGAGAACTCGTCCCCCATTTTGAGCCCACGCCGTCCATCAGGCTCCTTTGGAGAGACGCGATTGAAGGAAGGCAGGGATTTCTCCGCCCTCCGCCTGTGATTGGTCGGCATCCCCTGGGCTGATGAGTGAAATAGTGGCCCTGGCACAGCAGAAAAAGCTGCAAAGGCGAAGCGCGTTCTGAGTAGTTTTTGGAGGTCTTCGGTCTTTCTCTCGTCCCTGTCCAGAATCTCCGACTATCTCGCCATTATGACGCAGGTGAGTTCTAATACCCTCCTGGGACGAAGAGCGGATTTCCCCCCCCTCTTTCTCTCCACTGAATTACTCTTTTGTCTTGCGTGGAGGGCGGGAGGGGGAAATGCGTGCCGTGCCTTCTAACTGCCCCGCGCCCGTTTGCTTCCTTCTCTTTTGTTTCCTCGCTAAAGAAACCTGGCTAAATTAAACCACATCGGCTCAATCCCTTCAAATTCTTCGGTTTCCCTATCGCTGGCGACCTGCCCTAGCAAAGCTGGGTCGGGGTCGGGGGTTTCGTCCCTGCAGGTTTGTCTGAAGTGATTTTCCACGTGCAATGAATGCAAGAAGAATTATTGTTTGGAATGTGTTCGGCGTCTTATTGGAGGCGGGGGGGCTATTCAGAGGAAAAATAAACTACCTTTTAAGTTTTTGCCGGCAGCTGAAGCGCGTTCAAAATGCCTACAAGAAATGCCTGATCCTTTGGTGGTGGTTGGGGGATAAATACTTTGTTTCCAGTGAAACAATTGGTAACTGACTATAGTTGAAAGCTGAAGCGGGTAGTGTTTGCTAGTTGTAACTTCTTTTGATAACAGTAGGTAACAATGGTAGGGACGTGTGTGGGAACTAATCGGAATTGTAGTGGGTAGAGCCAATTTTACTTCTGAAGCAGCAGGGACCTGATTTCGCAACATTTCACAGTATTTCCCAACCCATGTCACACTTTTGATCTCTG
Source organism: Pseudonaja textilis (assembly GCF_049901715.1). Classification (NCBI taxonomy): domain Eukaryota; kingdom Metazoa; phylum Chordata; class Lepidosauria; order Squamata; family Elapidae; genus Pseudonaja; species Pseudonaja textilis. The sequence continues at coordinate 211,244,838 of NC_141990.1, forward strand.
TAGGCTTTGTTCAAGCAAGTACTTAAATCTGTGTAGGTTGAAAGTAGAACCCTGTGTGCACACATGTCTCGTGATTCAAGTTGAAATTGCTGACAGGTGCATTGGGTTTAAACAAGAACATTTTAGGAATGACAATCCTTGTGTTGAATACAATTAAGAATGGACAACTTTCAATCATGGGAGCACTAAACCGTTTTTTCTCCCCCCTTATTGCATCTACTGAAATAGGCAGAGTTTGATAAAGCAGCTGAAGAAGTGAAGAATCTGAAGACACAGCCATCAGATCAAGAATTGCTGGATCTCTACGGCCACTTTAAGCAAGTTACAGTTGGAGATGTAAATACAGGTAAGAACTACCGGTAGGAACTATGTGCACAAGGTTGCAGCATCTCAAATGAATAAAACCACCTTGACTGAGCAAAAACTTCCGAACTGATATGAACAGAACTATTTCCACAAAGCCTGCATGATAAAAATATAAATCTATTGAGCTAAAATCAAGATCTGGCTCACCTTTAGCCGCACACTTGAATCTATTCTACTTTCACTTTAATATTTATGTTCATGACAAGCTTGCTAATAGACTTCAGCTTGACTTCTGATTGAAAACTCCTTATTTGGTCAGAGATGACCAAATAATTACAGGCAGAGATGCACACCACTTTAATATGCCTAAAAGATCATTATTCTAGCATAACTTGACTATTAATACATGGTCCTCAATGACTCATAACTCCCTGTAATATTAAAAATTAATTTCTTAGTGAAATATGTATTTAAACTGTGTTTGCTTTCTTCCCATCTTGTGTCTAAGACCTTGAGGCATCTTTCATCAAGCAGAGATTTGAACCTGCTCCCTAATCCAACATGCCAGCCACTACATGTATGGTATAATTGCAGCTAAAACATACCTATCACAATATGTTCATTTGTACACGTCACTATATTGTGCCTTTATTTTGTGCAACTCAGGGTAATGTTCCAGGATCTAACTTTCCACACAACAGCAACTCTGTTAAGGAAATTGGATTAAAAGAGAAAGGCCTAAAGTCACCCAGCCTGCTTTCATGCCATGCGGAACTAGAACTTTCCTGGTTTCTAGTCCAGAACCTTAATCGTGACACCAAAGTGTTTCTATCACATTACTGGTTACAATGATTGCTGTGGTTCTTTGACACAGTGCTTGATATTGTTCAAGGTAGCCATTTCTCCCAGCCATCCTGGGACAATATGTTCTACAGTTTCCTTGTCAGTATGTTTCTGTGTTGCTTCTGAAAATCTGTATGAGATTGCAAACAATGTGATATTAAAGTGCATCTCAGGTTTCTTGATCTATTGTTATAGTTATTCCTCATGAAGCAATAGAGGCCAAGTGTGGTGGAACCTGTGGTTAATGCCTTAAGCAATATTCTGTAAGCAGATTTGGCATATTATGATCCTAAGGAAGATTATATGTTCCAGGCAAGATAGATAATCAGAGATAGGAATTAAATCATTGCATAATTAATTAAGAAATCTGCCTTATTGGCAAAAGTTTTTAGCCCACATGCTGTGTAAGGACCATCACACTTCAGGCTTCTACTGCTTTATGAGGATTAATTAAAATGACTAGACCAAGAATCTTGGCACATATCATGGAACTATTCCAAAATAGGAGTTGTGGGAATTGAAGTTTGAATTTCTAAAATCATGATGGTTATGCAGCCTTCTCCACTGAGCTTTCATTTATGGAATGGGAAGTTAAACTGAAAAATTGTAACCTAATTTTCTTGACTAATTTTGCATGAATTATGATACAAGAAATGATTGTAGAAGCCATGGCATATTAATGCATGAATTTTTTTACTCTGCAAATGCTAGGTAACTGAAACCAAAGTGCCAAAAGTTTGATTTTAGTTGTAACAGAGCATGATGTTATAACAGACAAGTGGTAGAAAATATAAGCTTTGTTTTGCATGACTGTGCCTAGCTTTATATGTTATGAAAAGTGCCCTGATAAAAGATGGAAAAATATTTTACTGGTAGTAACATTCAATTAATACCTTACAGTTAACTAAGGTTTCTAGTACAGACATGTATGAATATGTTACAGGAAGGTTATCTAAAAAACAACTAACGTTAGGTCAAATGAGCCATAAGCATCATAAACCTTTAAACTGGAATAAGCAGCCTAGAGAACTCCAGATATCTTGGCCTTTGTAAGCTATCTTCCTTGTTCAACATAGCCAATGTTTGAGTTAGTTGTGGTCTGATTTATGTAAATGATACCAGATTCTCTGTCTCTTCTTCAAGATCTCCTACTGTATGTGATAATGGTAAGTTGTGCGAAAATTTGGAAAGAAACTTAGACTAGCAGTCCTATTGGGGGAGGTGAAATCATGAGAATGCACTTACGTTAATTGTGAGAATTGAGCCGGGAGGCAATTATTATGTCATAAAGCATTTTAATCCCTGCCTGCTATTACAATATCCTTGCTTTCTTAAAGATTTGGCCTATTGTGCAACTGATTCAAACTTTATGGCGGTTTGAAATACACTGCTCTTTCATACTTAGATGTTCTTTATAGTTTCAAATAATTTTGCTTACTCATATAAGAAAGGAAACCTAAGGACAGCTTGGAGATTAAAAAAAGAGACCTAGAAGCTTCTTCCCTAATACAGTTGCAGACATTTGAGGGAGAAATAAAGCTCCCAGCTGAGCATTGCTGGCATCTCTGCTGGGGGAGCAAGGGAGAGTTTTCTCTGGGTTAGTGTTGCCAACTTGAGCTCAAGGTCATCCATTCTGCCTGGCAAGCAGCAGGTTTTTCCCAGACAGTCTCATTACCAACTTTGAGAATTAAAAGTTTAAAGTGGCAGATTTGTTGAATGACTCCCCATTGCATTCATAGCTTAGACCAAAAGTTTAGGCACATAGAACAGATCTCCAAAATATGTTTCATGTGAAATAAGTACACAACCCTGATTCTTTTGTTCTGGTGACCTGTCTGAACAACCCTGATTCTTTTGTTCTGGTGACCTGTCAGAAGAAAAAGTGCCCAAAGTGGACAGATTGTCAAGGAAAGGAAGATTACTCTGCTCAGATCTCTATCTCACTAGGATATCTCACACATCATTAACTGAGAAACTAGAGTCCATGATCACAGAACAACATGTAAAAAGGAGAGTACACAGCAATATTAGTATAAATGTACACAGCAATAATTTCATCCACATGCTTTGTTTTTACAGAGGTTTCAGACTCTGTATTTCATTCAGAGTGAGTGTGATATTAGATCTCTTTCACTTGGATTTTATATATAGTATTGATGAATACCTGGTTGGAGTTAACCAGGAATCTAAAAGATTATTCATGTTGGAGTTCCCACAGTACGCTGAGTCTAGAGTCTTGGGTAAAGCAGGCACAGCAAAGGGTTAAAAATACGACTCAGTTTAGTCAGGATAAATATGCAAACATGGCCAGAAAGTTCCATGGAGATTTTCTAGAATATGGGTGCCATCTTTTGTTCTCACAATGGCTCTATGGATCCTAGGACCCAATGTCAGATTTATCTGAATTCTTGAAATACAGTTGCAAATGCAATTAGATGTATAGCAATTATAAGTAATACATAATAAAAAGCACACTATCTTCATCTGAAAGAAAATGGGGCTTTAATGTGAATAGTTTCAGAATAGAATCTTTTTCTACCTTTAATAGAACTACTTGCTAGAACCAAATACCACTCAAAATTGGGAATATATGTTTTTCATTTATTTGTTTTATATTTTGCTGTTCCATTCACTGAGATAATAAGGGAGACAAGCAGATATAAAACAAATTATTTTTGAAAATTTCCAGGTACTTTGGAACAGGGGTCTCCAACCTTGGCAACTTTAAGACTTGTGGACTTCAACTCCCAGAGTTCCTCAGCCAAAGTTTCTCAGCTTTGCTGGCTGAAGAATTCTGGGAGCTGAAGTCCACAAGTCTTAAAGTTGCCAAGGTTGGAGACCCCTGCTCTGCCATTTCACACAAAAGTGTACCTTTTAATGCAATATACAAGTTGTTGACTTGTTACGATGGACCACTAAAAGCTACTTGCAACCCAATTTCAAAGTTCCAGTGCTGTGCATACACAGTGTTGTGTGATTACTTCAGGCACTCTACAACTGCCCCACATTTGCAGTGCTCCATGGTCATGTGACCATGATTTACTGTGTTTTGCCCGGAAAAAAGTGTTTACTTCCAGTTTCCAGCAAAAAGTGCTAGACTTGTTGCAAAGAAGGTTATAAAATTGGGTCCAGTCACATGGTGAATAATTTACAACTGTCATGACTTAAAAAGCATAATTGCCAGGCTCAGACATGGTCATAAGTCAAGAACTACCTGTAGAGCCTGTTTTCAAATCTTTGTGACCTAATCCGCAACAGAAGAATCTGACTTCTGCATGAGCGTACGTGTCAATAGGCATGTTAAACTGAATGATGCAAGCAAAGCTTGTCCATATATATGTCAAGATCTCCATTGTAATAGAAGCCATGCTCAGCGTCACATAATAATTCATAGTGGCTGGTTTTCCAGCTGTATAGGAAACCTCTTTGACATAAGTACTGTTAGCAGTAATAAGCAGATCCCCTGTAGTGTATTCTGACCTACCATAGCAACAACTGTACTATATTGACTGGGTGGAAAAAGATTACAATTATCGGCACCATTTCTTCTCTGGTTTTCTAATGTCATGGATCACTAAATAGTAATTGCCCTACACTGGCACAATGTTTTGTTTTAAGTTAGAACAGCTATATTTTTTAGCAGATCACAAGAATTTGTCCACCCTACTGCAATAAAGCACTTTTAGTGTTGTGGCCAGTACTTAATATCTGTTTTTTTTAAATGTGCTTTCAGTCTCTCAGTAAGCAAAATTTAAAATATATAAGCTCTTAGTTTAGCATATAAAATAGAACCATGTCAAAACTCTCTGATTCCATATAATTTTTTAAAATCACTTGTTCCGATCGTACCTCTTGCATAGCCTGCAAAATTAAAGCACATTATTTTTGCTCAAGTGAAGTCTCCTCAAAGCTGTGATTTGTACTACAAGCACATCTAAGAGCCATGTGACAATGTTTTGTTTCAGAACGCCCTGGAATGTTTGATTTGAAAGGCAAAGCGAAATGGGACGCCTGGAATAAATTAAAAGGTAGGCCTTGGCAAAGACAAATGAAATGACAAATGACTTATAAGCAATTCTAACCAAATCTTCAGCCTGCAAATGGGAATAATGTCATCTCTATGTTCTTAATGGGATTTGTGACATGAAAGACAATTAACTTTTGTAAATGCTTCTTTTGCAAAAGGGAGTCATTGAAATTCAGTGCCAATCTAAAATTCTTGAAGAAATAAAAGGATAGAAATCTCTTAGGCAAATTCTTATCTGAATATTGATGGTTTTACATAAGAACATTTCTACAGTAGAACTTGACACATGATAAGAATCTGAACGTTCAATTAATTGGTCAGGATTCCCAGATAAATTGAACTGATGAAATGTATTGCTTGTTCTTACCAAAAAGTATGGCTTAAATCAAAACTCAACCTCATTAACCAAAAGTCCATAAAAGCTAGGAATAAGAGTGCTGTTAAATGCACAATGCTCATCATCAGTTAACATTATATGTATTATAATTGTTATTGAAATTTTCCCCCAGTTTATAGGGGGGGCGGAGTTTATAGGGGAGGAAAAAGCTCCCTGAAAAATCTAATTTAACTGAAATATTTCTGGAGCTATCAAACAATGTTGATCTTGATGATTTCTCATAAAGAAAACTTGCGTGCATTTACAAGTTTTTGTCAATCTTTTGTATAATTTCAAATTGCAGAAGGAATAGCCATCACTGTTTCTTCATAGGCATAACGTCACTTATCTTTATGCAACAAATTGGCACACTAGAACCATTACTTACACAAGAACTCCCCAATTAGCTAGTTTAAAAAGGGAGAAATGAAGCTAGTTGCAAAAGGGAGAAATTGGGGTAATAAATAAATGGGAATTGCAAAAATTTTCATACTATATTTCTGCTCACCCACCCAAAACCTTTTTCCCCCTTCAGGTATGTCGAAAGAAGATGCAATCAAAGTATATATAGCCAAAGTTAATGAGCTGAAGGAGAAATATGGAATGCAATGAACTCCTGCCTGAATGGAAATATGCTTCACCAACAATATGGATACTTAAATTGTATAGCACACAGTACTGCCAACAGTGCCAAACATTTGCCACTTCTGAATAGCAATGTAAATTTTTCTTCTAATGGTTTATAGAATAAAAATACCCAGTCAGTGTTTAACTGATTGGTAACAACAGCTTCTTCTACTTCTTACTCATTAAAGCGCTACAGTAATTCATACTGTAAGTATGAATTTCCCTGGTGGGTTCACATATGCTTATTCACAATAAACAAGCCATATTTAGTTTTGTGTATTGTGTGCGCCAGCCCCTGATTTGCCTGTTTCCTCCTTTGGGTCCTGGTATGTAGGCTGTTCCAGCAGCTCGGCAACAACAGAAGCATAGAGAAACTGCTGTTCAGGTAGACAGATTGCATAGGCAGATAAATTCACCTCTCCAATTAAGTTGCTCTCCTAGATCTAAGACTATCCCATACCAATTACCATGTTAGCATGTAATCCTAAACTACTGACAAGCAAATATACATCTGCTGGTTCCTTTGCAAACAGTATAATTAGCTGGGTTTTTTAAATGCATGGTTTGATTAGGATGACCAGGTCCAAGTCAGGCATATCTTTAGGTTGTGCAACAGACTATGCAGGTTTGTTGGAAGTGTCTATTAATGTGTGTCAGGTGGAGCTCCATTCCAAATTCAAGAAAGAAATACTTAGACTCTTTAGATTAGAGAAAAGATATCTTTTACTGAAATTGAAGTGGTAACAACCATAGAATTCTGAATCTGGGAAATTAGGCGCGCACATCACATATACAAAGTGATGGAAATGTTCCCACCCCCAATAGTTCAAATGATTCTTCCAATTAAAAGTTGTGAATATGATCATGTGGACATCTTCAGGTGATGATGAGGCCTCTGTCCGTTGACCTTGGCATATTTTGATAAAGGTTTGCAGTTGCGCAGAGAAAAGAAAGCTAAGCGAGAAATAGAGACCTAAGCAAGAATTTATACTCCCCCCCCCCCCCCACCTCATTTTACACAACACTAGAATGTAACACTTCCAGCTCGCTTCCCAAACTTTACCCCCTCCTCCCCCCGTTACTTATGGCAGCCAAAAGATGCAAAGCAATAGTAGAAGATCTTGAAGGCTGACAATGTGCTTGGTCGATGCTAAGAGGAGTGACCATATACTTTATCCTAGAAACTGGGCCTCTTGTGCTGAAACATGGAGAATTGGCAGAAATCTATGGCTCAGGAATTCAAGGTGAGGAAGTTAGCTGCAGGAGGAAGAAGGCAGAAGATCTCAAAAGAGAGGCAGAGAAGGAAAAGGTTTCTCAGGGCTCATCTTGTCTTCTAAAAGAAGAAATGAGAACTTGTACCAGTAGATTTGCTGCACTAGTTTTTTTTAAAAAAAATTAATCCTGTCTGATTCTCAGAGACTGCCTGAACGAGTCCCTACAGTTTTCATAGCAATGTTTTTCAGAAGTTGTTCGCCATTGCCTCCTTCGTAGGGTCAAGAGAAAGTGACTGGCCCAAAGTCACCTGGCTTGCTTTTCATCTAAGTTAGAATTCAGTCTTTCAGTTTCTAACCTGGTGCTGTAACCACTACACCAAACTGGTTCTCCAAACTGCTATTAATTATACTTAATTTAAAAAATGAATACAGAACAAACACTAAACTGGGCATGACACCAACACAGTTGGAGTAAGCCAGGACTTTCCTGGGCAAACTATGTCATATTGCTTAGCATGATCCACAAGTCTAGTACTATGAATTTCACATTGCTTCTATTCCTTAACAGTGATACTTCTAAGGGGCAATTACCACTTAATAGCAAATGGTATTCCGTTGAAACCTTACGTTGATGTCCGGCTTGAGTAATAGAAAAAGTAAAGTTGTTGTAACCTTAACTTGTATCAGATTAAATCCTTTATTGATTATTTGTCTCTTCCCAAAGGCAATCTTCATATTTAATTGCTACAAGTTTGCTGACTGCAGTGGCAGCTGAAATTATCTGCTGTCTTTGCACTAAATGTCAAAGCTGGAAGCTGACATTGGCTGAGTTATTCTATATAGTAATTGCAAAAAGAAAAAAACTTTCAAAAAGGCTGTAGAAATAACCTCTTTTGCAATATTGAATTGGAGATAGTCCAACATGTGCATTATTAGTCTTAACAAATCTCCAGTTTTAGCCATGCACTATGTAGTTCACTTATTGAATAAACCAGAATAGACAGGGTTTGTCCACATACTAAGCTACAAGGCATTATGACAATATGTTGCATGAGCCTAGCCTTAAGCTGAAAGCAACAAATTGAGCCATAAATTGCTCAACTGCATTTCAGTTGAGCATTTCATATCCTACTATATTACATGAACATGGCTTGTCAGGTTAGCTGATGGTTAAGTAAGTCAAAACTATTGTGTTAATTGACTGACACATGAGCACAGTCATATGTTCTTGAACAGACTTTAGGCCAGAAAATAATACACCAGGACTGAACTAAAACACAGAAATATAGGAAGGCACATCTGGCCAGACTGTATAAAATATTTTCATCCTGCAACTTTGTTATCCACCTTATTGTAAAGTATATTGCATATATAGGTACAACAATGATCTACAAAAATGGAATCCCAAGATTAACACTTTAGAAACAATTTTGCCAGCAGAGGGAGCTAGCTCCCTTTGAATATAGAATCTATATAAATTGAGCCTGTACCTTTTTCATCTTGGTTTAAGCTATCCTAGTAAAACTTTTAAAGGACAATTGAAGTACCTAAGAATACAGAAATTGAAGTAATCCTCCACAGGAAGCAATGGTAGAATATTTTGTTTTCTAATTCTAATTCAAAAACCAGCAGTTGATTATTTAATATAAAAGATCGCCTTTGCCTTCTAGAACAGGGGTTCCCAATTTTGGCAACTTTTAAGACATGTGAACTTCAACTCCCAGAATTCTCCAGCTAGCTACAGAATTCTGGGAGTTGAAGTCACACGTCTTAAAGTTGCCAAAATTGGGAGTCCCTGCTCTAGAGCAACCAAAAGTATCTGAAGTTTGAGATCAAGAATAGAGGATAGCAAGAGTTAGCAAGACTCATATACAGTACACACATACACACACACATACACACACACATACATACATACATACACCCAGCAAGACTTGTGTGTGTGTGTGTGTATAAATAAAATTTACTAAGAAATCAACTAAAAATAGATCTTATGACCCTGAGCAATTTCATTTTAGTCACTCAGCTGGAAGCATAAATCACTAGTTGGAACACTAGTTGGCAGAATCCTATCTAAGGTAATATAGTCTTAAAAACCCTGTTTCTCTAATAGCTGCCTGCATCTTTATTTTCCATTTTCTTTCCCCCTTCTTTTTTTTTGGACTTTTATCTTGTGTGCCTTTCTAGCTGTTCCCTGCTAGGAAGAGAAGAGTCCTGCCTTCCTTTGAGGAGCAGAGAGCTCTTGCTTGCTCGTGATGGGGTACAGGTAACCCTCTAATTATGACCACAACTGAGCACCAAAATGTCTGTTGCTAAGTGAGTTTTGCCCTGTTTTACAACCTTTCTTGTCACCATTGTTAAGCGAATCGCTGCAGTTGTTAAGTGAGTAACACTGTTGTTAAAGGACCTTGGCTTCCCCACTGACTTTGCTTTGCTCAGAAGGTCGCAAAAGGTCATCGTCACATGATCCCAGGACACTGCAACTCTCATAAATACATGCCGGTTGCCCAGCGCCTGGATTTTGATCACGTGTGACCATGGGGATGCTGCAATGGTCCTAAAGTGTGAAAAACATAAGTCACTTTTTTCAGTGCTGCTGTAACTTTGGTCACTAAATGAATGGGTGTCAATTGAGGACAACCTGTGCACTGTCCTCAGATGATTTCAGCATGTTTTGGCAGACCACTCCCAGAAGCAGCAGCACCCACCTTGGGTGGGGGAGAACAGGCAGGCGTTCATGGGGCAGCACAATACAGTGAGAGCAGAGGTGGTATTCAGCAGGTTCTGGCCAGTTCGAGAGAACCGGTAGCGGAAATTTTGAGTAGTTTGGAGAACCGGCAAATACCACCTCTGGCTGGCCCCACCCATCTATTCACTGCCTCCCAAGTCCCAGCTGATCGGCTGGGTCTTCTTTGGTTGCCCTGCACAGGAGAACGGAGCTGGAAAGCAGGTTAGTGGGGTGGGGAGGGAAAGGGGATTTTGCAGTATCCTTCCCCTGCCACGCCCACCAAGCCACACCACACCCATCAAGCCATGCCCACAGAACCAGTGGTAACAAATTGTGAATCCCACCACTGAGTGAGAGGCCTTGGGGTACTATCTACATGGACTCAGCCAATCAGACTCTGCTGTGGCCACCACTCGGGCTAAGGCCATTTGTCTTCCCAGAATCCTTCTGACAGTCCAGCTGCCCATCTACACTTTCATAGGCACATTTCCAGCATCTTCAAAGGCTGGATAAATGATTTTGAGAGGAGCTGGATCTCTTGGTGGATACCTCCATTTAACTATTCCAAAATGAAATCCCTGTAGTGTTTAGGAAAATGCAAGCACCTGGGTGTGGGTGGGGCATGGTGGGCGTGGCTTGTTGGGTGTGGCAGGGGAAGGATACTGTAAAAACTCCATTCCTACCCCACTCTAGGGGAAGGATACTGCAAAATCCTATTCCCTCCTTACCCCGCTAACCTGCTTTCCAGCTCCATTCTCCTGGGCAGGGCAACAAAAAAAGACTCAGCCAATCAGCGGGGACTCGGGAGGCAGAGAATAGATGGGGGCAGGGCCAGTCAGAGCTGGTATTTGCCAGTCCTCTGAACAATTCAAAATTTCCTTTACTGGTTCTCCAGAACTGGTCAGAACCTGCTGAATAACACCTCTGATTTTTATGCTTAAGAAACTAAGTGGGAGGATGAGGTGAACACAAGCAAAATATTCCTGTAATATGTTTACAGAAAACATACGTTTGGCAAAACATATCGGAAGCTTGTTTTACTTTGCTCAAAAAGGCTTCCAGGTTGTTACTGGCACTGATATCATCAAAAATGCTGAACTGGTATAGTGGTTCAAGTGCTGGCCTAGAAACCAGGAGGCTGTGAGTTCTAGTCTTGCTTTAGACAGGAAAGCCAGTTGGGTGACTTTGGGCCATCACTCTCTCTCAGCCCAACACAACTCACGAGGTGCTTGTATGGGAAATAAGAGAAAAGAGAATTAGTTACTGTATGTTTGCCTCTTTATATTGCTTATAAAGGAAGAAAGGCAGGATTAAAATCTAATAAACAGCCAACTTTCCAGCTCCTTGGGGATGGGGGGCAATATATCCTCAAAGAAATCAATGACAACATCACTTCTGTACTGTTGCCGGGAAAAATACATGGATGTGAAATTTCCGGGAGTTAAGCACAATTCAGAGGAGATTTTATGATCTTGAAAAGAAATTGCATAAAGTCTACTTCTATTACACAAAAACAAAGCATGAGCCCTTAGCCTTATCTTTATTCTGTTTATTTGCATTGTGATGAGCTACGTTCGAAATCTTTCATGTCTACATACCACTGCAGTGCCAAACTATGGGAAGCCCAGTTCCTTGGCTTTCCAATGCGATCATATCCGCTGTATTTACAAAGCTATTGAAGAGAATCAACCCAATAGTCTATCAACAACAGATGACACCATGAATCATCTTTATCTTCCAAGAATGTGTAAAGGTCATTTGGGCTCCACAGTCATTTTGTTAATTAAGTTAATTTGCTTTGTAGATGCTAGCCTCCCCTTTAAAAAAAAAAGTTTAAAATTTTGTCAGCGTGGAATATGGAATTTAGTATGCTTTTCCTGGCATTTTAATGTCCAACAGTGCTTGGCTGTCTGTTCTTGCTCAAGGGAATTGATAGAAGAGAATATTTGTAGCTCAGGATTAAACTGTAGGGGTCCTTGGTGCTGAGTTTGGTGGTTTTCTTGCAGACATTTCATTAGCAAACTAGCAAGAAAAAAAAATCTTACCAAGCTCAAAGAGCACCAAGGACTCCTCAAGGGAATTGTCAAACATCCTGATCATGCTCCAATTAAACATCTAGATTGCCATATTTGCAGGAGCCAATTTGGACTTTGGTAGCAATACTGCTGCACTGCTGATAAAATAGAGTGTTTTTCTTTTTGATTCTCATGTTGCAACTTTTTCTGAAACAGGAACCATTTGCTCAAGTACGGCAAAAGTGTGCAAAAGTTGACCAATCTTAGCGATAAGGTTTTCTCCTTATTTCACTAACTAGAAGACTATCTTGTTCAGTGTATGTAGAATCAAATGTTAATGTCTGAGACCTTTAGCCAATTCTCTGACCCATACAAGGCTGTTAGTCTGTCCTCTAAATGTTCCTTTCTGCTGTGTTTTCTGTTTGATTTTTAAAGATATATTTGGAGGAAGGCTTAATTTCTGGCTGGTAACATAATTTTAAAAAACTTCATAAAATGACAAAAAAGAAAGAAAGAAGAAAGAAAGAAAATAATGTATATATGTGTGTATGAGAGAGAGAGATTTGTGTGTGTGTGTGTGCATACGTATATGTATGTGTATATAAAATCTCCCACTAAAATGCAATCATTCCTTTCATTTAATTAAATTATTATTATGTGGAATCATGTCAATAAAATAAGGTCTTGAAGTATGTCAAGGAATTGCACAGCAGTCATCATCCAGAAAGAAAACAGAAGATACTCAGGAACACAGGAATATCATGAGGTAAATTAAACAGTATACTGAACACAGAAGAAAAAGGGGGAAAAAAGGGAAATTCCTCCTTTACACTTACAGTAACCAATCATAGCATAGATTGCCTCATGCACGAGTCAGCACTATAATCAATTCTGTGTGTTCTGGCCTATTGTACACTTTTCTGTTCCAGTTAAATTCAATATCCCAATGAAGTGCACCTCTACAGTACTCCAAAAGTGATCCACATTATACTATGGGTCATTACTTGTAAGGAGTAATACTGCATAAAAATAACAAGATAATCAAATAAACATACTGCATTAAACATAAGAAAAAGTCAGAAGAGCCCGTAGATCTGCTATATATTTCAGAACAACAACAAAAAGAGAACGGCCCAGTCTGAAAAAAAATAGCAGAAAATAAATGCATTATTTATGGCACAATTATATGCATATGTATTCAGGACTCTTCCTCGGGGCTATATTACAGTACTGACCACACTTTCTTGAGCCAGCGGAAAATTATCAAAAGCAAACATTTGCTAATTCCATTGATAATTCCTATCCTGCCAGCATAACATCAGCAAGAGGTGTTGTATGTATTTATGGTGCAGAGGACACACCAGAAAAAAGGGACTGGTGGATCCACCTGGGTTTGTGTTCCTCCTCTATTATTGGATACTATCTGGCAGAAAAACATCTACCAGTCACTTGCCTTCATGTGGGAATCTTGGTAGGTAGCTAGGTTGTCAGATTCAATGTTATTCCACAGAAGCACTCAAATCCATGTTGCAAAACTGCAGCCTAAAGAAGACTGCAGCCTGAGACCTTCTTTCCTCGTCTCCCACTTCCTCTTTGCTGGGCAGCTCCTTTCCAACTAGTCAGCTGCTCTTCAGGCTGATCCAGTCTGCAAACTGAGAAGAGCCCAGTTTGAAAAAATACAACTTTCCTCACTGTGCAAAGCAGAATGGCCCTGAGTACCCAGGGATTGGGGGAGAATCGTGGTCAATTGACTGATTCCACCCTATATGGCTCACCAAACTGTGCCGCTGACAGAATGCCCAGGAGAGTGCATCAGATGGTAACCAGGGCAGAACCTGTGATAAGATAAGGATGACTTAAGGTTCTCTCCTGTATGGGCTGGGCATCAATTGAAGTCAGCATCACAGCGGGCATAAAAATTTGGAAGGGCATGTTGGTGCTGACATTAGCTGCCAGCGAGGAAAGGCTCTCATATACATTCTACTGTAATATAATTGAAAGGTCACAGAATGCGAAGCTCATGTATTTTTCATCATCTCCACATTTCATTACAGAAGTCAGATGGACGAGTCTGGTGGTTCATCTGCATGCACTCATCCCTGGCAGATAAGCTGGAAAGGAGAGCAGAGTGGGTAGGCCTTGCACTCAGGACCCTTGCACTGGTTTAACCCCTTCTTCAATTCTCTCTGCGACCCTAACATTCTGGGGGAAAGGAGTATCTTGATCTAACCCTTCTTTCATTGTCCCTGAATGCTTAGAATTAATCTTGGGAAGCATTGTGGGAATTTTTTTTTTAATGGCTAAATATATTCTTCAACTTGGAGCATTGTCACGACAATCAGATAAACCCATTAGAGTCCACTGTGAGAGAATGAAATCACACACAAGGAGACGGTACTGGGAACTAGACATGAAAGTTAAGTAGATTGCTATCATTTTTAGAGACTGTCTTCCGAGGAAGGGAGGGAAGAAAGTCCTTACTCTATTATTTTATTTCCCTTCTCAATGATTAGTTTAAAGACTTGCCATCCAAGATGATCTGAGAACACAGCCTGCAAAAGCACCCTTGCATAAATTTATATCCAAGCCACAAAGAGTAGAGAAACTACAATACTCAAAGTCTTTGACTGGCCCCGTCCCCATCTATTCTCTGCCTCCTGAGTCCCAGCTGATCGACTAGGTCTTCTTTTGTTGCCCTGCACAGGAGAACGGAGCTGGAAAACGGGTGGGGTGGGGTGGGGAGGGAATGGAGATTTTACAGTATCCTTCCCCTGCCATGCCCAAGCCACGCCCACCAAGCCACACCCACAAAACCGGTAGTAAAAAAATTTGAATCCCACCACAGCTCAAGTGTGATATTTCTCCTGTGTTTTTTAACATTATGTGTTGTGTAATTTTTTTTATTTTTTATTTTATTTTTATTTATTTAGTCAAACGATTATTAGATAACAAGTATAAGTATAAACATGGTTATAAATACATGAAATGGATATGAATAAGAAAAAAGAAACAATAGGACAGGGACGGTAGGCACGTTGGTGCGCTTATGCATGCCCCCTACAGACCTCTTAGGAAAGGGGTGAGGTCAATAGCAGACAGTCTAAAGTTAAAGTTTTGGGGGTTTGGGGAAGAAACCACAGAGTCGGGTAGAGTATTCCAGACATTGACCACTCTGTTGCTGAAGTCGTATTTTCTGCAATCAAGTCTGGTGCAGTTTACCTTGAGTTTGTATCTGTTGTGTGCTGTTGTATTGTTTTGGTTGAAGCTGAAGTATTCTTTGATAGGTAGGACATTGCAATATATAATTTTATGTAGTATACTTAGATCAAACCAAAGGCGTCATAGTTCTAGGTTGTTTAGGTCTAAAATTTAAGTCTGGTGGCATAAGGTATTCTGCTACGAGTAGAGGAGTGGAGGACTCTTCTCATAAAGTATTTCTTTATTTCTCAATTATATTAATATCAGATATGTAATGCAGGTTCCAGACTGATGAGCTGTATTCAAGTATTGGTCTACCAAATGTTTTATATGCTCTAGTTAGTAAAGTGATATTATCGGAGAAAAAGCTACATAGCCTTTTTGGCTATGGGCTCTAGCACTTAGATCATTTGAAATAAGTACTCCAAGGTCCTTGACAAAGTTTGTGTCATCAACAAGGTCTTGACTATTCAACTTGTATTTTATTTTCTGGGTTTTTTTTTGCCAATATGTAATACAGAGCATTTATCTGTTGAGATTTGAAGTTGCCATTTGTTTGACCATTCTGATACATAGTCAAGATCTTTTTGAAGGGTATTGTCTGTGGTGTTGAATAGCTTTACATCATCAGTGAAAAGAACGATGCTCTTAATATGATCACAGAAGTCACTTATGTAGAGTATGAAGAGAGTTGATCCTACAACACTGCCTTGGGGGACACCACTGTTGACAAGTGCAGGATTTGATAGGACGCTCCCAATTTTGTAGTTAATATAATTCTTTCTGAGCTGATCTCCTTGTTGAAGATATGCTTTAAAGGGATGGAGATTTGTAAAGATGTAGGAAAGTAAGGCTCTGCAGACTCATTCAGCTGTGAGACATACAAAATGCTTTCCTCGGTTGAAAGGTTTTATACAGAGAGATTTTGAGATGTCATAGAATCTGACTTGGCATTTGTTTCATTGCTGCAGGCGAGGTATTAAGTTAATAAGCCAATAAAACAAAATAATGGGGTGAGATGCAATTAGATGAGATGCAAGAAACAACAACTGGTTAATTCCTCTAACTCAGCTGTCCTCCTTCTTCTACACATCAAAACATCTGCCAATAATGATACTGTAGTACAGGCAGTCCTTATTCACATCCATTCATTTAGGGAGCATCTAAAGTTACAATAGCACTGAAAAAAAGTGGTTTATGACTGATTTTCACACTTACAACCATTGCCGCATCCCCATGGTCACATGATCAAAATTCAGTTGCTTGGCAACTGGCATGTATTTATAGTTGCAGTGTCCCAGGGTCATGTGATCACCTTTTGTGACTTTCCCAGCTGGCTTCTGACAAGCAAAGTTAGTGGGGGACGCCGGATTTATTTAATAACTCCACGATTCCCTTAACAACTGCAGTGATTCAATTAACTGCTGTAGAAAAATGTTGTAAAAAGGGGCATGACTCACTTAACAATTGTCTTGCTTAGCAATAGAAACGTTGGGCTTAATAATTGTGGTCGTAAATTGAGGACTACCTATACATATGTGGTGGGTCTGATTGGATTACTCTACCATATCTACACTCATTCATTCGACTCCTCTTATATCCCCTTAGATACTCTTATCTAAGTTGAGCAAAGGATTTGTTTTGTAAAAAAAAAAAAAAATAGATTAGAGTCCTGAAGCGAGCTGAGTCACAAACAGTGCTATACTTAGAATATTTTGCTCTTCTTTATCTTTCTTTGTCTGCAGACTTTGATCCAAGAGGCTGAGCTTGATTATTTGCTTGCAGATATTTCATCACCGGACTAGGTAATATCATCTTCAAACTGGGATTCTTTAGTTCAATCCGGAACTACATATATTCTCTTCTACTGAAATTGTACATAATTTGCAATTGCTATAAGACAATGATTTCATGAAGAAAAATAAACCATTTTAACAAGCAGTACAACTATGGATTAAGTAATTAAGCTGCCTTACTCCAAGGAGACAAGTTATTATTAGGAACATGGCATTCTCCACCCAAAAATAAAAATTAGCCAAGGCACACTGGCCCTTGGTTAGGTGAATGTAGAAAAAGGTCTTTTTAAACCCAAGCTGACATCTTGAAATGTTTTTTTAAAAAAAGGATATTCAAAAGTATGAAGCACCTGAATCAGAAATGTTAGCCTGGATTGAGTCACACATTGGTAAAGTCAGCCAACATAATTTAAATATAACGTTTTAAGTAACAATAACTAAATATTTAGCATTTCTCCTGTTTATTCAGGGAGTTTCTGGGAGCACATCTGCTATTTTTTCTACCTTTCTAACTTTGCATCAATCCCTTCAGATAAATCAGTTTGAAAAGATGCTAAATGGTCAGGCAAGAAGTTGAGGTTAAAATTTGCACCCCATTTTTTTTTTTACTCCCAATGTGACCCTCCATCAACTAAATGTTGCTCTTCCTTCTTCATTTTGTTCTTGCAGAATTTACACTTCATCCAACAAAATTAGAGCATTACACAGTGTTGCTTTCACTTCCCTTCAAACCTTAATTTCCACCTCCCGGGTATAGTGTTTGGTGCATATATTTTAACACTGCTCATCTCATTATTACTGGGAGTCTGATCAATCAAACACTGTCGGCTGCATGGCTGATTTAAAAAAATGCATTTAAGCATATCCCGCTCATTCTTTCCACCAGCTTGCAGATAATAAGTGAATAGAGAAAAATGCTGAAATCAAGGGATTCCCAGAATCCTGATTTATTTTTGTTTTCCTGCCTGGATATTATTTGAATTTTGCTGCACTTCAGAATCGGCAGCGTCTTCATAATACACCTTGTTCATTGCCCGCCCCCCCAAAAAAAGTCCTCCTATCCTGAGAATGGGAAAACAGCCTTTGAGAACAGAAGGACAAGGAAGAGAAAATGGAATTATCTTCTTGATGTAATAAACAATCGAGTGGGTAGGACACCTTTCCTAGCCTAAAACCCTATAGATCAAGGGTGTCAAACTCACAGGCCAAGTGGTCATCATGTGACATATCATGACTTTCCCCGCCACCCTTTGCTAAACCAGAGGTGGATGTGGCCACATGACGCATCAGATCTACAGGCCGTGAGTTTGACAGCCCTGCTGTAGATGTACAGATAATCCTCAATCTACAACCATGTTTAGCGACCATCAAAAGTTATAGCAGCACAGAAAAAAGTGACTTATTGTTCTGACCCAGCCTTAGCAGAAGCAAGAAACAGACTCCTTGTCACAAAAAAAAAACCCCTCTTTATTTCCCTCTTGTGAATGAATTCCATTCACCCACCAAAAAGTCCAGGCAATAGTCCTTCAAAGAGTTAACAGCAGCAACAGACCTTATCAGTTCCTTGCAATAATTGCAAGACTGTGAGTTCCCAGCTGAAAGGCTGCAAATTAAGTTCTAGCAAGCAGTCTCTCTGTGGCACGAAACACAATGAGCAAAATCTTCAGAAACAGGAACTGTTGTCTCCTATGACAACCACTCCCCTTTCCTTCTATTTATTTCCCAGCCAGGGAGGTGCCATTCATCATCAATGTCAGTGGTGGGATTCAATTTTTTTTTTACTACCGGTTCTGTGGGCGTGGCTTGGTGGGCGTGGCAGGGGAAGGATACTGTCTAATCTCCAGTCAGAGGTGGGATTTTCCGGTTCTCTGAACTACTCAAAATTTCTGCTACCGGTTCTCCAGAACTGCTCAGAACCTGCTGAATACCACCTTTGGTCCACGTGTTCTTTGCTTCCCGAGTCAACTCCTTGACCTCAGTTGTTCCCCTCTCCTAACAGCTCTGCACTTACGTGCATCTGGAACAGGACCCAGCTGTTCTTCCTCCTCACTCATATCAGCCTCCAAAGGCAGCTGCCTCTCCAGTGGCTGGGAAATGGATGACCTTGGCTCTATCTCTGCATCTGACATAAAGCATCCATCAGAGCCTTCCCCAGACTCCAGAACTGGCCCAAGTTCCTTCCCAACCTCCCCATCATCCAATTCTGCCTCCTGTTCTGCAGGCAGCTGGTGGGCCACAACACTTATGACCAGTCTTCATATTTATGACCATCACGCCATTCCCACAGTCATGTGATCAAATGTGACTGGGCAGAGTTGGGTGCTTGGCATCCAACATTTATGATAGTTACAGCACCCTGGAGTCATGTGATCACCATTTGTGACTTTCCCAGCCAATTTTCAACACCAAAGTCAATGGGGAAAACTGGCCTTGCTTAACCACGTGCTTCACTTAACTAGTGATTCACTTAACAACCATGGCAAAAAAAGGTTGTACGATTGTAATACAGTGCTTGAGAGATGGGTCTTTATCCTATCTAATTTTGCCAGATGGATATAGCACTTTGGATCAGCAGGATAGGGCAGAGCAGGCAATATCTTTATCATATTTTAATTACTCCGATGTCCTGCCATGTGCAACACACTGACCCAGAAATTAACCAGAAAGGCTGGGTTTACACAGAACTGCTTATTAAATGAAAACATAACTGGGTTGTGCTTCAGAGACTTGCATAACCCAGTCACTGATTACAGTTAAAAAGCAGAAACTTTCCCACCTGTTCCCATTTCCACAATTAATCTACAGTTGGGATGGGGCTACCAAAAATGGTTTGGAAAACTGACAATCACTGGATGTATGATAGACAGCAAACTCTTCTCTCTTTTACCATTTAGTGACTATCTTGATTTGGAAGTTTGTTTGCCTTTGTCACCAGAAAGTCATCATGGATGTGATTATATCATTGCAAGTAGCTGAGTCTGACTGCAAGACGATGAAATCTTTTTTGGGCGGGGGGAGTTGTGGGCTTATTCTAGCCTCTCTTCTTCTGGCCTTTAACCCTCTTTATTCGTCTGCTTTTAAAGGATAAGCAGAGGGCGTCACTACCTTGCAATTCTTTGGGGCCGTTGAGTGGGATCCAGGAAATGGGATGCTACTCAGGCGTTGCAACATCCTGCCTGCATTTGCATAAGAGATTAATCTTGATGAGTTTTTATTTTTGCTCAGATGTTTGTGTTTTCTTTCCTTTGCGGGCAGCCTATTGTGCGTAACCTACTGTGATTAACTCACGGTCTCTTGTGCAACCTTCTCAAGGGATTGGGTTAACTCAGGTTCCACTACTGTAATCAAGGTCTTCAGCCAGGGACAATTTAGCACAGCTTGAGTGTCTGGATGACCCACTGACCCGCTAACCCCCAAAGCAGCCACCCTTATATTAACTCAGCCTAGGGCAAAACACACGCGCGCACACTCACTAACACACTCACTCCCTTTATAGCCCAGCGTGTGGTGGCGAACCTAGGGGAAAGAGAATGAGGGGGGATGAAAGAGGGGGGATGAAAGAGGGAGGGAGGGAGAGAGGGAAGAGGAGAGCGAATGAGAGAAATGGAGTGGGGGGAGAGAAGGAGAGAGAGCGAGTAAGCGAGCACCGCCTTCTTAGAAGAAGAAGAAGAAGAAGAGCGCGTGGGTGGGGGGAGGGGGTTCGTCTTGCATTAAGTATCGACCTCCCCCTCCCTCAAATTCGCGAGGTCGGAGCAGGAGGCAGCGGCCTTTCCCGGCGCGCCTTGTTTCCTTGGAGCACTCCGCCCCCCCTCCGCCCCCCCCCCTGCCCGCCTCCTCCTCCTCCTCCTCCTCTTCTCGGAGTCTCAGGGCTGCTGACTCAGCCGGAGGGAAAACTCAAAGGGCGCTCCGCCGCCCGGCTTGCCCGCCTCCCCGGGGATGTTGCCCGGGAGCCCGCTCTGTTCGCAGCTCTTGTCCGAAGCCGCCTGGCTCTGAAGGGGACGCGCGAAGCGGTCGCGGGAGACTTTTCCCGCCAGCGCCGGGGACAAAGCGGAGCGAAGTTGCCCTCGGGTTTTCTCCTCGTCCTCCGCCGGGAACCCCAGTCACCATGACAGCCATAGCAGCGCAGGTAACTTGGGGACAGCGGGGGTGCAGGCCGCGTCCTGAGGGGGCGGAAGGGGCCCTCTTGGGGACCCGGGAACGAGATTTGGGGGGAAGGGGGGGGAAACAGGAGGAGGAAAGTGGGGAGTCCCATCCCTGGAAGCCTTGTGCCGGCCGGTCCTTTGTTCTCCCTGCTACAATGTTCGCTCTTCGCCCTAAAAGACGGAGCGCTTCCTCTGGGTCTGGGCGATCGGCGGATTCACACCTGTTGCTCTTTTGTAAATTTTCTCTGGAAACGCGGAGTAGGTAGGTAGGGGTGGGTGGGGAAAGAGAGTCCTTCCGTCCCCAAATCGTAAATCCCGACCGTTGCATTTTGTTTTGACTTTTACACGGGGCTTCCCTAACCGAGCGCTCCAATAGTGGAAAGTTGAAAATCTTTTATCGTGCGAATTTATCCTCTCTTCCCCGCTGGCCCCGAAGTTGACTTTTAAATCTGCCTTTCGAGATTTACTACCGCCCAGGGATGATAAATCTCTCTCTCTCTCTCTCTCTCTCATGGGTTGCATGGCTTGGGGAGAAGGGGTGGGGGTGAGACACGATTGAAGATGGGGCTTGAAGTAAAAGAGTGCCGGTGCTCGCTGGCTCGCTCTGGTTCCGCACATGGTTCAAACTGGCCATCCCATCAGCTGGGCGACTCTCCCAAAAGTGAACCGAATGAGATTTTTTTTTTTTTAAAGATGGGTGTGATGGGAGAAGCTGGCAAAAGAAAGACTAAATTTCACAAAAAAGAAAGCAGATCTGCTTGGAAGAAAATCTTCCTGGAAAAAAGACACACACACACACACACACACACACACACACACACACACACACAGAGAGAGAGAGAGAGAGCTCTTGTAAAGACACACACACACACACACACACACACAGAGCTGTTGTTTAAGGGTCCATTCTTAACCACCCCCTCCTAGACCCAGGGCAGAACAATTAAGGCAAACAAAAGTAGGCATCCTCTCTTTCAAGATGGAAGGTCATGTGGTTTAGAAAGAAGCCTTTACACAGCCTGCCCTATGCTTCCCAGGGCTTACAACATACATTAAGACAAGACAGATGCAGCATGGGGGGGCTGGAGGGAGGTGGGAAACCACAGAATCACAGATGCCATCAACCTATATGCATCAGCCTGATAATATTCTGAGGGGGGTTCAAATAAAGCAAATGCAAATCCAGCTAGTGGGGTGAGGAGAAGCATACTGTGTGCAAAGTGAAATATTTCCAACACAACAGAAGGTTGGAAAGAAATTTTGTAGGAGGATTCAGGACCCTCTGCTCATCCAGAGGATATCTGTCCAAATATTGAACAGACTTAGACTACATCTAAGAGGGGAAGCCAATAAAAGGTGGAGTTTGAAAATGGGCCAGAGTTGGCCAAAGACTGTAAAGAAAAATATTTCAGGGGAGGAAAAAAACTGCCTGTGCATCTCTGGGTATTTTCAAAGATTGCAGTTAACTATTGCCTTCTAAGCCGTTTTTCCTTTTTGCAGTTTTTCCTTTCCTCCTGGTCATGTGAGCAGAGTATCAGCACACCCCCACACACACACACACACACACAGGAAGACATTACACAAACACAGACAAGAGGTAAGAAAGAAATCACATTAACCCAGAGAGATGGAACATGTTATGTTCTTCATTACACAGAAGCAAGTACAGATGCCTCCTCTAGCTATTGTTGATAAGGAGCTTGGAACAAATTAAATAAGTTATGCTCCATATTCTTTATTTTTTTTAAGGGTGGGGGCATCCAAGATCCAAAGTAGCTCAACTTGCTCAATTTCCTTCTTTTTTTTCTTAGAATGCAATGAGTTGTTTACAAGGATCAGCAAATCTGTCTCTTACTGGCATGTTGTTACTGATGTTTCAGCAAAACTAGCTCATACACAGTTTGTACAAGAGTGATTTTCAAAACAAAGTGCACCACGGGAATGACAATTACCAGAAACAGAAATCTGAGGGAATAGTTCTTCGTCAATATTTTTAGAGCTAAATTTCTCAGAAATGGGACAGTGCTGATTGACTTGAGATATATTCCTCTAATCATCTTTAGCACTTGTGTATATTAGAATTTTCAATACCTCTCAATCAGGGGTGTCAAACTCGCAGCCCACGAGCCAGATGCATCATGCACTGGCCCCATTTCCACTCCTGGTTTAGCAAAGAGGGGGAAAGTTGCGATACCTCACGTGACAACGACGTGACGATGTGAGTTTGGCACCCCTGCCTTAAATGCAAGGATAATAAATCATTAGTCCTCCAAATATTGCTGGCCCAAACATTCCTCATAATTGACCACGATGATTGGGAATTGGGGAAGTTTTAATTGAGCAATATCTGGAGAGCTACTGACTACCAATTTTGCTATAGTGTACTGCTTCTTATATTTTGTCCAAAGTGAAATGCACAATCTCTCATCTCTTTTTCTTATTTTTTTGACAACATTTATATGTATTAAAAAAATTCTTCCCTTCTGTGCAAAGTTTGGCCATTGCTTGCCAAATACTGCTGCTCGTTTCTCTTGGTCTTCTGTTATCTTTTTTTCATCCACCTAAGTCTATCAGATATTTAGCTCAGTTAAGGTTTAGAATCTGTTTGGTATCTTCTCCTCAGCCCATGTTCACATGACATGTTTAACTGGGTCAAAGAGGGTATTAGGTGGTCATGTGAACACCATAGCCCTGTGAAATAAACCTCAGTCAATGTTAATGCCAAGAAGAGAGAATTAATTTTAGCTGGAAATAAGTCCCAAGTTGTTCAAAGCTAAACCCCTGCTTAGCTATCTGAAGAAGGTAAGGGAAAAAAAGCAGAGGAGGAGGAGAAGAAAAGTAAGTCCCCACAAATTTGTTAGGTGATCATTCACTTTAAAAAAAAAAAAAGATAGCTGGATGACTTCAGAAATGTCCGCCAGGAGAGCATCCATGATCGAGTGGTGCTTGATGTGGAATGAATTGATTGCCTACTGAGCAGCTGACACAGAAGTGTCACCCATATAGATCTTGCAAAGATTCCTTATCCTTGTCAAGCCTTCTATTGCTTCATGTCTCCAGGCTGATAATTCCAGCACATCTCTTTGTGTCACCATTACCCTCTACAACTCTTATCGATCCTGGACTTCTTGAAATGTAATTCTCCCATGAGGTCCCCGATGCCAGAAACTTTTTTTTTTTTAAGAAAAAAACCCTTTTCCTCAAACTCACCTCTCCTGGAAAGCCTTGAGATCTTTCTTTTTCTCCCTCAATACTGTTATGTCATGAGCAAAACTGCAGGACCTGGGGCGGGGTGCCTATTCTTTCCTTTTCTATTCTGTTTTCTTCTTTTGTGGGAGGAGGGTTGTTCCCTGGCCTGCCTTTTAGACTACAGTCCTTTGGCATCAAGGTGTTTCCAGCCTGCTGCTTGTAAAAATATAAAGAATACAGGTAGTCCTCGATGTACAACCATTTGGTTAGTGACTGTTCAAAGTTACAATGGTACTGAAAAAAAGTGACTTACAGCCATTTTTCACACTTACAAGCATTGCAGCATCCCCATGGTCATGTGATCAAAATACAGATGCTTGGCAAATGGCAGATATTAGGATTGAATTGTCCTGGGGTCGGGGGGGTGGTATGCTACCGGTTTGGCCTGGTTAGACCGACCCGGTAGCAATTTGCCAAATCATAGTACAAAAAAGCCTCGGACAATCAGCTGAGAGGAGAAAGAAGAGAAAAGCACAGGATTGGCCCTCTCAACTATCCTGTCTCAGCTGGTATGTGGAAAGCTGCACACTTGCATTAGGTGCACACTCGTGCGCATGCACAATCACCAAACCTGTAGTGGAACAGGTAGGATCCCACTGCTGTCTGGGGTCACGTGATCACCTTTTGTGACCTCCTGACTAGCAAAGTCAACAGGAAGCAAAATTCATTTCACAACCATGCTACTAACATGCAGGGATTCATGTAACAATGGTGGCAAGAAAGGACATCAAATGAAAAACCAATGTCTGTCTTGCTTAGCCATGGAAATTTGGGGCTTGATTGTGGTCGTAAGTCGAGGACTACCTACACAACAAAACGAGTATGGTATTACGCAGATGAGGTAAAGCAACAATGGCTATGGTTTCGTGCTTTATATTTGTCCCTTATGGTTAACTACTTTTTAATGCCCGATAAATATCAAGAGCTAGCACTGCATCGTGGTCATAGTATTGGACCAGAACTAAGGAAGCCCAGGTTCTGCTATTTTCTAGCCAAAGAAACCTATTGGGTGATTCTGCATCTGCCACTGTCTCTCAGCTCAACCTACCTCACAAAGTAACTCTGATGGGTTAAAAATGAAGACAGTCCTACTGTAAGTGAAATATACCATATTTTTTGGACTATCAGACAGACTCCCCCCCAAAAAGTGGGTGGAAATGTCTGTGCATCTCATAGAGCGAATATGGGCCCATTTTTGGCCTCCACAGATCCCGTTTTTGCCCTCCTCGGCATCCAGAAGCACTCTGCAGGCCCTGGGAAGGACAAAAATGGGACTTGTGGAGGCCTCCGGAGGCCAAAAGTGGGCAGATTTTTGGCCTGCAGAGTGCTTCTGGACACTGGGGAGGGCAAAAACGCAATGCACAGTGGCCAAAAACCTTTTTTTTCTTGTTTTCCTCCTCTAAACCTAGGTGTGCCTTATGGTCCCATGCATCTTATAGTCCAAAAAATATGGTACATAGTTAGAGGACACCCAGTTGGTTGCCCTTGTGGTGCATGCATAAGATAGTCAAAACGAGCTCTTTCTGGGAATCCGGAATATGCTAAGGTTATTTCCCCCGAGAGGTGAAAGTAGAACCTTGATATTGTTATGATGAGGAAAGATACAGTAAAGGCAAAACATGTCCAATCCTGCAGCATTATTTCCTGTTGTTCCCTTTTTAGCGGGGGAGGGAAGCAGCACATGGACAAAGTGAGTTCTAGTGTACCAACTCTCTTCTTCCCGGTTTTGCCTCCATTCCATTATTCTTCCTCAAGGATGTAGGGGGTGTCCTACATGGGCCAGGCAGATTAAGTCTGTGGGAGTCGAGCTAGAATGTTTGCTTGGGATATTTGTAGCACAGTCTTAAGCCAAATAGTGCAATCTAGTTAATCAGAAATGCTTAGGTAAATAAATCTGTGCTATTCATAGAAATTTTAAAAGCCTATTTTGTAATGGGGTGGGGGGGATTTCCTGTGAATGTCAAGAATCCATCTCAACTCTTATTTGCAAAATGCATGCTGCTAGCTACATCCGCTGGTATTAATATCTGTATCTTGAGACTTCTTTGAATAGTTTGCCAGTCAGGATGTGTGTACAAAAATTTCAAAGAAGGAGCTACTGTTTTGGTTTCATTTCCTTGGGAATGACAAATTACGGATAATGTTCTTTATTTCCAAATATTACATTTCCATAGAAAAACTAACGGAACATTTACTAGGGTTTTTTATTTTATAGGATTCATGAAATACATCCATATTGTTTATTATGCATTCTTCCCAGGGCACTTTCGGATCAATTGTGTATAAATGGTCACTAAAGTATATTTAATTTGACTTCACTTGATGGTATTAATTGGCCTGCTAAAAGTCATGGTTTGATATTGTTTAAAAGAGATCCAGTATGGTAACATTATACAACCCTCAGTCTGTTTTCAGAAACTTTGCAGGTGAGCAGTTTAGATCTTCCACTAAGAACAGCCTGCCCTGCCACCCTAAGGCAGGGGTCTCCAACCTTGGCAACTTTAAGACTTGTGGACTTCAACTCCCAGAATTCTTCAGCCAACTTTGCTGGCTGAGGAATTCTGGGAGTTGAAGTCCACAAGTCTTAAAGTTGCCAAGGTTGGAGACCCCTGCCCTAAGGGACAGAGAGAGAGAATAGCAGAAAAATAAAGAATTTGAAAAGGAGACATCAGAAAGACAATATGCGTGAGGGGTCCTCGGTGCTCTTTGACCTTTGTTGTCTTCTTGCAGTGTTTCATTACCCAAACTAGGTCACATAATTAGTGCATTGTAATGTTACAGGGGCGAAATTGGGAGAGATGAGGGGAGACAATACTTTTCCTCCTCCTGCCAGAGATTCTCCTCACCCACTCCCCTCTCTGGTCGAGTGGTGTTTGCCATTTGCCACCTAGCATAAAACCTTTGCTCCCGCCCCCCAAAACAAGCGTCAGAGCGAGATGAGAGAGAGAGAGAAATGAGAGAGGAGAAAGAGAGAGATGAGATGAAAGAGGCCAAGTAATGTTGACTTGGCCACGCCCACCCACCCAGTCACATGACCACCAAGCCACACCCACAGAGCTGGTAGGAAAAAAAATGCATTTCACCCCTGTAATGTTACCTAGTTTGGGTAATGAAACATCTGCAAGAAAACAAACAAGCACAGAGAGCACCACGGATCCCTCATTCCAACTCTGAGATACAGATATTCTTCTTTATTGATAGGATATGCATGGCCTGGCTCCCTTTGGGGTTTGGCTGCACAGCTACTGTCTGTCTTGGTTCCAGCCACCACAGGCCCTGTGACTTTGAAAAGATAATCCTGGCTAGGGATGGGATCCGACCGGTATAACTACTGGTTCTGTTGCTCTGCATCGCGTGCGGATGCACGAGTCGTGCAAGTTGCATGAGTCACCCCGAGTGCAATTTACGACCTGCTGAGCTGCCCGGACAGCTGAGCAGTGCTGTGTGCGGGTGCACAGTGGTTGGGAAAGCCCTTTTTTCCTGCTTTTTCAACTGCAGCTGTGCCACACAAAGCAGCTGTGGTTGAAAAAACAAGAAATAAAGGACAGGTAAGAGCCTGGGTGGGTGGGTGGGCCAAAACAGTAGCAGACACAGAACCGGTTCTGTGTCTGCTGCTCTTCAGAGCTACCGGTTCTGTAGAGCCGGACAGAACTGGTAGAATCCCACCCCTGATCCTGGGACGACATAGCTCTTAACAAAAACCAGTCTGTTTCACCTGAATTAAAGCTATGTTTCTTTTTTTTTCTTTTTCCTGTTCCTTCTTTGGGAATTTCTCCTGAAGACCCAGTGGTTACTTGCACGTAGAAGACCGAAGAAATCATTCTTTGAGACCTTTATCAGGAGCTTAATTATCCTCTGTGTTGCAATTGCCATTGTTCTGTTGTCCATTGCGGTATGTGATGGCCATTGGCTTTTTACAAAAGGAAAACTCTTTGGTCTTTGGCATTTCTGTACCCTTGGAAGCAACAGCACCTTGAAATGCACCACTGATCTTTCTGTGACCAACATCAGAGGGATAAGCATAGGAATGACTTTTATTAGAAGTATGGTGTCCTTTGCCGTTGTTCTTGCCATCTTTGGCCTGGAACTTCTCATGATCTCTCAGGTCTGCGAAGACATCAACTCAAGGAGAAAATGGTCCATGGGCTCAGTCCTCATTCTTGTCTCATTTCTACTGTCATCGGCTGGAATGGTGAGCTTCTTAATCCTTCTGAGAGACTACATCACAATCACAAGTTTTACGTTAACCTACTGGTGTGAATTTATTGCAACATTCCTTTTCTTCCTTAATGGAATCAGTGGACTTCACCTTAACAACCTAACTTTTCCATGGAACAGAGTGAGAAAAAATTAAACACAATGAACCAAATATCCTGAGAATATATTGCGGCTCATTAACATTCAAGAAAGACAACAAGAGGGTTGTTTTTGAGGAGAATTGTTTAGTTTGATTTTTTGTTGGAGCATAAGGTAAAGGATTTCCAACAACTTGCTACTTTCTAGATGATGTCTCCAAATTAAGTTGATAATGGATGCTAAGTACTGGAAATGGGAAATTATAACCTGTTGGGACTTTAAATAATGCATCTAACCATAGTAATGGAATAGCAAAAAGTAACTTGCTTACTTTAAAACTCAGTTCATAAGCCTCAACATCCTTAATCCAGTTACAATCATTATCTTTTAAGTGTCTCACTGAAATGAATAACACAACCAATCACATTACTTTTCTTTGAGTTGGGTGGGAACCAAATTCCATAAACCAAGTAGAATATGTCTTACTTAATATGTGCTGTGTGGATGGGTTTTGTGCATTTTCATGATTGTGTTCTTCATATCAATAAATTGTATCACCAGAAATATTTGTACTATGCAGGACATAGGGCAGTACCAGCTAGAACTTCTAATAAACACAAATAATTTGCTTTTTCACATTGTCATATATAAACCACGGTTAAAATTTAGGCTTTTATCATATATTCTTTGGCAAATATGTGAT
Source organism: Pseudonaja textilis (assembly GCF_049901715.1). Lineage (NCBI taxonomy): Eukaryota > Metazoa > Chordata > Lepidosauria > Squamata > Elapidae > Pseudonaja > Pseudonaja textilis. The sequence goes on from NC_141990.1 coordinate 211,274,358, forward strand.
TTATAAACCAGGCCAGTACTGTGTGCATTTTCTACCAAAGTAAGAACCTTTATTGATGAGAAGCAAGCGAGCCAACCAATATCTTTTAAAAAGAGGCCTGTGCTATTACAATTTAATGAATGATAGTAGAGAGTCTGCATTTTCCTGAGAGCTAGAAATAATTTTTCATAGAGACAACTAAACTCTGTGTATTTCTAACCAGAGAGTTTGTAACACAAAATGCCCAGTTCAATTTACATCCTGCTTTTCAAAATTACAGAAAAATAAGTTTTTATCCTTCTAAAAAGTACATTCTTAGCTAAGAATATAGGGTCACCCCATTATCATAGAAAGCATTTACTTGCACATACATAGTGGTAAAAGTGGAAGGAGGCTCCTATACTCCTATAGCTTATAATATGATTTCAATCCTAAGACTTCCCTATGGTATGAATAAAATAAATGGTAAATCAGATTTGGTATAAGTTTAGAGCATTAATTCTCTCTTGTTCAGTAATAACTTGGTGTCCTTTGTGTTTATTTCACAATATTTTACTGCAACAATAAGTTTCATAAACTCGGGACAGTTGATACCATTTTTAAAATTGTAAATGTTTGACCTTGTGAACTTTCTACTTCTAAATATCCTACATTATTAATCCAAATTGTTCAACAACAACAAAAGTCAGTAGCCTAAGAAATGCACAGATAAGATGTCAAATTGCCTATGGAAACACTGTACTGAACCATCATTTTTGAGAGAACAAGTGGTGATATTTCAATAAAGCTGCATGCTTAATTGAATTCTAGGTTGTCTAATCCTTATTTATATTTGTGTCTTTACAGCTAACTGTAAGACTATTTAGGAATGCCCTAATTATTCTACTAAGTTTTTTTAAAAATCTTTGTAGAAGTTTCCAGGCCATTTACTTGAAAATAAAGAGCCGGTATACTGGTAGTCTAGACAAGCTTTCGCAAATCTGGTGGGGTCATCTTAAATGCCTAACCCCAACCAATATTGCATAGACTGCTTTGGGCAATGGGAGTTGTAGTGCAATATATTAAAAAGGACCCCAAGTAGAAAAAGTGCTTAATAATTAACTAGGTAGGCTATGATAGAATCAATAGATTCACAATCCATCATATACTTTTATATCTTTACCATGACCAAAAAAAGATACTTCCATTCATTGTCCTTAGGAAGATCTTGGTGTGTCATTCAATTTGCATTTTTATTATTACCTCTTAAGGTTTTGCACAGTTGAAGAACACAATACATTATACAGTGAAATATCTCCAGATCTTTCTCAGGGTGAGGGATGACCTGCAATTAGCAAATCATATCTATAAATCAAATTGTATGAACTTGAAGAAAGATAGATTTCCTTGATTGGAATTTCGAAGTTTTCATGTTGAGAATGTTTTGTAAAATCTGTAGTATTTCCCCCCAGTTTAGGGTATTAATTCTCTATTACTGCCTATCTAGAAGTCCATTACCTTACTGATTTCCCAGCTATCTGGTGAAGAAGTTTGAAATCTTATTGAAAAAAAAGAATGTGCTAAAGAACTGAACCCAAATCTCTGTGGACGTATCAAAATGGCTGGCCTTTACTACAACAAATGTGGAATTCTTCCAGATTTCTTGCATGATATACTGCCAGTGTCTGTCTTTGCTATTGTATTGTTTAATTTTTTGCATAGATTATCCCAACTTTTGCCTGGAATTTCAGCTCATGTTCAGAAGGTGGAACATTCTCTTCTCATGGGCTAAATGAATGAACATCATCTTTGCTTTTCAAAAATGATGGTTCTGATTAAATTAGGCCTTCAAAACTATCTAGCTGCAGTACATTAGAGATCAGTTTTGAGCTAATGCTCTAAAAGAGTTGTAAACATTAATTACTGTTGACTCTTTTTTTATTCCATTAAAGGCCATTTGCCAGTAAACGCCAGAGAATGTTTGTTTTGGATGATCTTTATTGTTAACAATTGTTTCACTAAGTAAGTTATAACATGTAAGCTTTTCTAAACTTTAATAATTATTGTTTTACTAAGTAAGTTGTAACATTGTGGGCTTTTCTAAACTCTTTTCTACAAACTATAAAAGGAAATTGGAAGATGACTAGGATCAGAATGTCAAATGTTCAATAAATTACTTTTTTGAATGGATAATTCTAGTCACTTTTAAGTGTCACAGCTGGGAGACTTACAGCAAATGCATGTGATTATATATGCACACATATACCTGTACATTCCAGTATTTGCACTAAATGATGAAATGAGAAAAGGAACTGGAAAAGATTCTCACAGAAATCAGAATTTGATCTTTTAAAAACTTTGCAAAATAGGTTTAAACTGATAATGTATTTGCTGCAAAAACCTACCAAAATTGAAAAGGGGAGGTAACTTAAGAATTTGAAAGAGAGATTCATTAGATAATGTGCAGAAATGAGATGCAATATGTTTGGTCATTAGACAATTAGGATTAAAACACTCCCGAATGTATTTATCCAAAGTGTGACCTGACTTCTCTAAACCTAGAATGACTAGATGATTTTTTAGAAGTAAAGCTAAGAGTATAGAAACAACTGCCATATTTTACTGCTTTCAGCTTTTCATGATACGTAGTTGTTGAATGGATGATCCCACAAGCAGGGGCTGACCTTTAGAAAACAATAGTGATCCAAGTATACCACATGGTGGGCATACATACCTTCTAGGGATAAATAATTGCTGGAGGATGCTGACTTTCTTATTCATGCCTCATAGAAATTCAACATTTCTGAAGGGGATGAAGTTGAGGAAGGTTGGAGTAAGATGTGTAATCCATGGATCAAATCCAACCAGGAAATACTTTTTAGACAGTCATTATTTAGCTTGAGCTGGTAAATAATAATAATTCACTCAGTACAGATGGTCCTCAATTTAGAACCACATTAGGGACCAGAAAAGTGATGCACTTATTAAGTGAGGTACCACGTGACTACATCCAATTTCACATCTTTTTGCCATGTCCGTTAAGCGAAATATTACATGATTGCGATTTGGGATCTTCCCTGCCAGATTCCCCACTCATTTTGTTGGAATTCAGCTGGGAAGGTTGCAAGCATCAGTCACACGACCCGAAAATGCTGCAATTGTTGTAAATGTAAGCCAGTTGTCAAATGCTTGAATTGCGATCGTGGGAACAGTGACGATTGTAACGGTGACGACTGATTGTGAGTCACTTTTTTCAGTGCGGTCATAACTTCAAACCAATGGTCGTAAGTCAAAGGTAGCTTCAAAATGATTGTGGTAAGCAATACAGACATGTCAAAAATAACTTATGGAATATTGGTATTAATGGGTATTATTTAGCTCTCTCAGACATTTTTTCTCCAGCAAGTGTACATATTAAGTATGCCTGTTTATATGCACATTCACAAAAAGTGGGGTAGGTGGGGTGGAGAGAAAGAGCACACAGGATGGAAGCATAGTCAGAACTAAATTGACGTAGATAATGCTTCTTACCATTAGTGTAAGGTTTGATGCAAGACAAAGCTTAAGAATGACAAGGTTGAATTAAGAAAAAAAAAACCCAATTTTAATTACTCCAATAACTGTATTATGATCAGGACGGAGAACCAACTAAACATGCTGGCAAGATATGTGACAGCCCTTCCCCTTTCCTATCTTGGAGTCTGTTTATAGATCTCCCACCTGGGGCTAACAAACAGGTTGCTTTACTTTGAATTTCTGTTCAGGTATCCAAGTATGCCAACATAAGTTTCTAACAACAAAACAACTGTACATGGCATTCCCAGATAATGGTTGATATTAACAGAGCCTAAAGCCACTAATGATCTTGCAACAAAGGCACCAAAGATAGGGGCATCATAAAGATCCGGTGACACAAGAACAGAGAGCCAGAGGCCACTCGGGGAGATAAATTTATTTCCCGCCTTTATTATTTCTATAAATATCTTAAGATGATGAACCCACACAATATTCCTTCTTCTTATTTTCTTTACAACCACCACCCTGTGAAAAAGGTTAGGCTGAGAGAGGGAGTGTGTAACTGCTCAAAGTCATCAAGCTGGCCTTCGTGCTTTAAGAATGGATGGATGGGTGGGTGGGTGGATAGATGAATGAATGAACGAATGAACGAATGAATGAATGAATGAATGAAGCAGCCACCTCAATGGGATGGTTCTCAAACTTAGCAGCACCCTAAAATGACTAATTTGTGTGATGTCCCCCATGAATAAAACTTAATTATTTCATTGGCGTCACCAGGGTTAATTATACAGTATATAATTTGAGATATAAGGCTACAAAACACAGTTATGCTTGGTATATATAGCAATTCTCCATTGAGAGCTCGTGCAGGTAATTGGAGGAGAAAAGTTCAGAATCGGTTTTGACAGTGTTCTCCTATACAAACTTTTTTTTTTTAAAAAAAAGTGTTCCCCTCTCTTCTAAATTACTTGAAATCCTCAGTGGAGAGTCTTAGGTCACAGTTGTCGGAGCTATTGACATTACACTTTGGCATTAACCTACGGGAGAATGGGGGTTGATTTATTTTTATGCTTTTATTGAGTGAAACCCCATGAAAGGCAAGCATACACAAGGGAATTAGTTCTCCCACCCCCCAGCATATGCAAGAGCAGGGGATTGGATTAAATGATCCCCAGACATTGTGGGCTATAATCAGGGCATCTTAATGATAAAACTGTTCAGCAATGGATCAGCGAGCTTAGACAGAATTTCTCTGCTTACTCTAAATTTTTCATCTGTTCTCCACCATAACATGATAAAAATCTATACTGACAGTTTTCAGCTTAAACTGTTCACACATTATATGTGTGAACTCAACCATAGAAAACCAAAATGGGCAGAATATAGCTGTAAGCTTTGTGTGAGATGTCTAAATGTTCTAGGGACATCCAAGGATCTTGAACAATAACTCCCACCACTTTGTACCTACTTGGCTTGAGGTAATAATCTAACACACCCAGAGGCCAGGGCAAACTGGTTTAGTGGGGAAGAGAGTCCGCAAAAGTCATTGTTGGATCTGGATACCCTCAAAAAATAAAGTTGTGGAGGGGTTGTTTTGCATCATATGACCCAGAAATATTATAATTGTGACTACTATTAAATACAACAGTACTTTCACTGAAGATACACTTGGCACAGGTAGCGGGTAAACTGGAATCAAATTCAATAATATGAAAACACATGCTTAACTTTCACAATAAGATGATTCCCCAAAGCCACTCAATTGCTCTTACCACAGAACAATATTGGTAACTGTCAATTCAAGCCACAGCCAATATCAATATTCACGGATGCAATTCATCACAGCAAGCAAAAGCCTGACATGAACACCTGCACTAGTTTGAACATTGTCTAACCCATGTAAAATAGCTAGAGCTTTGGCAAGTTTGCAGTACCTGTCTATTTTTTGTGAAAAATTCTTCCTTGGAGAAGAGTTTTTCACAAAACAAAACAAAAAAACAAAAAAACCAGGCACTGCAAATGCCACTGATGTGCTGATTATTACAAGGTTTTAAGTAGCTAAGAGAGCACTCTTGAAACAGCTTGATAAGATCATCATAAGATAGGATATAATGAGAAACAGTCCATGGAAGGCAGGAACCCTCCAAATCAGTCCCAAAGGTGCTTTTTCGGGAGGCAACTGGATTTTTCCTTTTTTTTCTTTGAAGGCGTTTCACTTCTTGGATCAAAGAGAAACAAGAAAAGTCCAGTTGTCTCCTGAAAAAATCACCTTTGGAACAACCATGACCTGAATGACTGAGAATCTCCATAGAGCTCCAAATCAGTGTTTTGCAATCTTAGCAGTTTGATGGTGTGTGAACCAACTCAGAATTTTTGGCTCACTGCGGGATTCTTAGTATTGAAGTCCATACATCTTCAAGTGGTCAAGGTTGGAAAAGACTCTCCAGACCTTCCTAGATTCTATCTATTATCAGTTCAAGTCAGCGTGGCTAATGGTCAGAGATGCTGGAAAATCTAGTACCACAGAACTGGGAAGAGGCATAGATACATAAAGCCACATTAACACTTGTCCAGTAAAGAATTTTGTTCTGTTCTGTGGTAGTTAAAATATCAGGTTAGAAGCTGGGAGACTGAGTCCTGCCTTAGGCATAAAACAGCTGGGAAACCTTGAGCCATTTTCTTAGCCCCAGAAAGGACAAACCAGTTCCAAAATCTTGCCAAGAAAATTGCAGGAACTTGTCCAGGCATCACCAGGCATCAACACTAGTTGAAGGCACATACACAGACAGGTAGGTATATGCCTGGCACCTCCCAAATTCACTGGAGCTTTGTCAAAGCAATCTCTTGAATTAGGCTCAGAATACAAGAAGAAATCATGTCAGAAGAATGGGCATCTTTCTAATCCACCTTCTGTCTTAGACGGATTGAAGATACACAGCAATCTCTCACAGAGTGAATTGCTTTTAGCTAGCTTCCAGGTGGCAGCCCCAAGTCCCACAGAGCCACAATCAGCTCTCAAGACGAAGTTGTAAAGGCCTTTGTGGTAACTGAATTTCCAAAGCTCCTAAACAGCAAACTCAAATGTCCGTATACGATGCCTAGCAAAATTCCTCGATCCATTGTGGGCATGGGTTTGATACCAAAGGGATATCTTTTCTCTCTGCTCAAAAAAACGTACCCTTTTATCATGTTCACACAATGCAACATTTTCAAAAGAGAAATAACCAGTTTATAAGTCGGAGCCATTTATAAAACGGCAATGTTGTTCAGAATCCTCACTCCAGTAAGAAACCAAACAGAGAAGAGAGGGTAGACATTTTGAAATGATAGATTCCAAAGAACAAAACCAGCAAGTTGAGAGGGATGAGCCTTCCATTTGGAAATTGCTTTTCACACATCATCTTTCCAAAATGATCTACATGTTGGCAAGGTAAGGCCCATAGCCTAAATCAGTCTCCAGGTAGAGCTAACAACTAGCTTTTAAGTCCTGAACTACAATGCCCGATTAGGTAATGCAAGTTTCTTGTTTCCTCTGAGTTATTAGCATGTTCTTGTCTGCCCTGGAAACTTTTACAGTTTACTCAGAATCGGGTGAGATGGTTGCCTTTCCTCCTGAGGTCCAGGCTTTGTCAGCTGCAAGACTTGAGTGAGCCCGCTTACTTCATTTGGAAACAAAGAGCTGTGCTGTTTATGAGCACCAAGATGCTTCCTTAAATGCCACTGCCACCATTTTCTCTGAAGCTCCTGCCGGACCTGAACAAAAAAAGATTTCTGTTTAGTAAGAAGTCTCATGATTTTCTTAAGAGAAAGAGGATGCCCTTCTCTCCCTGTCCATCATAGGGGCTCAACCTTTGCAGCCAATAACAAGGATAAATCAGTCTCAAGCAATATCCTGCCCTGAAGGTTATGTGGTCAACCACTACTTGCCTGCAGAGGAAGGAAGCAAAGCCAAAATGTGGGCAGATTGTAGTCAATTGTAGTCTTGTGGATATGCAAGTAGAAAAGGGGAAAGGAAGGTTGGAAAGGCCAATAAAGGGACAAATATGGTGAAAAGAAACAAGAAGAGTGGGCTGAGGTAACAAGAGAAATGACACTGTAGTATAAAGATTTTAAAGACTTGACAACCCAGGATTCATTGGATCATCCTTTCAGAGATATTTTATTTAAACAGAGATGGAATGATCACAGGTTGGGCAAAAGAAAAGAAAAAAAAGCAGTGGGAATGGGAGGACTTCCAACTTCCTGCTGGCTTTCCCCCATTGATGTTGCTTGTAAGAAGCTGGTGAGGAGGGTGTATCAGAAATCATTCCTCCTCTTCCTCCTTGGCTGACCCTTGGAACTGCCTACCACATTTGGGGGGGGAGGAATAAAGAGATTTGTGGACTGCTAGAAAAACTGCACCTTTGCTTCCCATCCTGTTCCCAAGGGCCCCCTTGCCCCAGGGAAGAAAAGGGCTCGCCCATCAACTGCTAGAGACCCCCAGCTAGCCTGACTTGCCAGCAGGCATCCATTGCTTCCTCACTCCTTCCATATTGTCCACCATTATTAAGAGATTTCAGATTTCAACCTCGGTTCCAAAGCAGCCAATTGCCACTTACTTGTTGGGACTTGCCGCCAGCCAATTGGCTACAAGGACCAGAGGAGGCAAGAAAGAGGGCGGGGATATGGCCCTCCCATCTGTCCTTGCACCACACAACCTGCAGGTTTCTGGGAAGCGTAGGCAGGGGGTGTGGTGGCACTGAAGTGGTGTAGCTTTCCCAAATGTCATTCTTACAGGAGTCCTGGGTCCTGCCTTTTGTCAGTTAGTCCCTTTCGGTTACCTTGGAAACCCAATAGCTTCCATTTCCACCCAAGTGAACGAGAGTTTTAGTAGTATTTAGTATATATCCAGAAAAAAATGATTGCTAGGTAGGACACATCAGGGAACAGACCCCAGTAAAATTACTGGAACTTTCCTTTACTTATTTAGGGTATAAAAAATATTTAAAACTTTAAAAAGTTTCTCTCTCCCTTCCTCTTATACCCAAGAGCATCAGTGCAGGGCAATATTGAGTTTCTTTCCAACCTCTTTTGATTTTCTGGGCTGATCTGGGTTGTTACATACCTTTCAAAGCTATCTCTGTATTCTTCTACATTTGTCTCCTAAAACCTCATTAGTCTGTTTCTTCATGTTTTACACAACACTCTTTCTCCCTCCAGACATACTCAGAAAAAAAACAAAGATTAAGACTATTCTGGATGCTGAAAGACGAAGCTGAAGTCTTCTAGGAAGATCTCTTAAGAGCTTTCCCTAGTCCCAATATTCTTCTTTTCATCCCTGCTTCCCTTAGGTACCTTTGTAAGGCACATTACCTAGTAAGACAGTCTGGCAGTTCAACCAAACTGATCCAAGTTCTGCTTTTAGGAGGGGTATGAGGCAAGAACCCCAGCAAAGGAGAAAACAAAGTGTCCTGTCCCCGCCCCATCTCAGAGTTTCAGGGATGGTTTGACCATTTGATCATTAAGAGCCGTGGTGGAACAGTGATTAGAATGCAGTATTGCAGGCTAATTCTGCCAACTGCCAGCAGTTTGATCCTGACTGACTCAATATGCTGACTCTGCAAACCGCTTAGAGGGGGCTGAAAAGCTCTATGGAGTGGTATATAAGTCTAAGTGCTATTGCTATTTCTCTTGTGCTGTAGACGGCTAGAATTAAATCAGCAAAGCTACCCAGCCCTCTCTGAGAATATAGCTGCTTTCAAAGGCCTCTGTAGAAACCCCCACAGCTCCTCCCTGGCTTCTCATCTTCCTAATCTGAAAGATTTGTACAGAAATAATCCCCCACTCCACCCCAATTTCTTCCTTGAGAGACACACCAGTCAGCAAGGGAGATGCTTGTACAGCAAAAGCCGGGGCATAATTCCATATCCCAATCACGGTTACTGGACCTAAACATTCTTCTGGTTTGAGAAAAAAGTTTCTTTCCCCATCAACCAGAATGACAATGATTTTTCAAGCGTTTTAAGGAGGGGCAGCACAAGAAAGGAGAAAAGAAAAGAGAGGGAGCCAAACTGGTACAAGAGTCCCTCCATCCAATTTGCAACTGGAAGAAAGGACAGATCTGAATAATAATAATAATAATAATAATAATAATAATAATAATAATAATAATAATAATAATAATAATAATAATAATAATAGGAGGAGGAGGAGGAGGAGGAGGAGGAGGAGGAGGAGGAGGAGGAGGAGGAGGAGAAGAAGAAGAAGAAGAAGAAGAAGAAGAAGAAGAAGAAGAAGAAGAAGAAGAAGAAGAAGAAGAAGAAGAAGAAGAAGAAGAAGAAGAAGAAGAAGAAGAAGAAGAAGAAGAAGTAGTAGTAGTAGTAGTAGTAGTAGCCTGCACTGGAATCCATTAAGAAAGATGGTCTTTGAAAAGGCATTAGTTACATATTCCTAATGTGGTCCTAAAGAGCAGTGGTGTCACTTTTTTTTTTCAACTAGAACAAGAACTCATCAACTTTGCAGATAACACAAAACACCTTTTTAAGCACCCACAAAAAGTCCTGAACCTTGCTGGGTTATCTGGAATTTTGAAAACATCTTAGGGCATTTTCATAAAATGACTTTGAGTGGTGGGAGCAAGAGTAACTCTATGACTAAGAATAAATGGATCGCTCCATTAACCGCCACCACTACTCCCTTAAGATCACTATCATTTCCATTTATTTCTTTTTATTGGGCAAGTGGATTCTCCCTATCCCCAGCTGGTTTTATTTTCTAAAGCTGTTTGGGGATCTGTGTGGGACTCGAAAATAAAATAAAGCTGATATTTGAGATAACACTTCAGTTTGCAATATACTAGCCTCCCATCTATTCTGTTTGTTAGAAGGCTCAAAATCAATAATATAAAACTTAGGTGAAATATGCAGCCCAAGAGGCATGCTGATAGCAGTAGCAATAGCACTTAGACTTATATACCACTTCACACTGCTTTACAGCCCTCTCTAAGCAGTTTACGGAGTCAGCATATTGCCCCCTACAATCTGGGTCCTCAGTTTACCAACCTCAGAAGAATGGAAGGCTGAGTCAACCTTGAGCCTGGTGAGATTCAAATCTCAAATTTCAGTCAGCCAGCAGTCAGCAGAAGTAGTCTGCACTACTGCATTCCAACCACTGTGCCAACACAGTTCTTGATGCCCATGGATACCATGTTGGAAACCCACTATTTAATGCCATGAGTTAACAAGGACTTAAACTAGATTCATAAGGATTCCTTGCTCCTATTTTAAAAGTTAGATGCTGCTATTATGTGGATTAATAGCTTTGTTGCGTGTTCTCCAGTTAATGAGAATGACTAACAGATAAGAATAAAATGTTCAAAACTACATAGGGCGAAACTAGCTATTTGTTGTAATGGCTCTATATTACATCTATCTCAGTATCAGAAATAGCATGCTCCTGAGTGCTGATTGATGGCGAACTTATGGTGAAAAGTGCTATTGTTCTCCAGCCCTACATTTGGTGGGCTGCCATGGGAAACAGGATGCTGGGTTAGACAAGCGTTTGATCTTATCCAGCAGGATTCATGACTAAATCTCAGTCCATGGGAAGCTCACCTCTCCATTAAGAAAACAGTAAAGCACAGCCACAGCCAAACCCTGAAACAAAACAAGCAAATTATTCATTATGAAACACACAATAGCAAATGGCAGACTGTCATTCCAGAAGGAAGATGGAACATTTTTTTTTAAATCACCCTGAAATGAGTTGCACGTGGTGAATGGAGATTACTTTGCAGCTTTGATGGTTCCAAAGACCAAGGCTGAAGATGGGATGTTTACATTAGGCGGAACCTGCTGGTGGTTTGCAGCATCCTACATGTTCTATTTAGAAAAAGCCTTTACCAGTTATGCTGCTAACCACGTAAGCTTTGAAACGAAAACAGCATGAAATAGTCCAATGCAGAAGATAGGAGTTAAACCAGTACTAACCTGAGTGTGAACTTATAAACACAGTAGGCCAACCTCCCCCCAACATACGCCATTCTAGAAGTTGTAACCCTAACACATTTAAGGGTTACCAGCTTGGAGAAAGTGGCTTCACTACTTTTGTGCTTACGTGCATTCTCTGAGATCCTAATTTAAGTACTTACGGTCTACTTTCATTTTAAATCATATTTTATTCCAATTTCATTTTAAACTGTATTTTATCCAACTCCATTTTAAACTGTTTTTTTTTTTAATCCAATTTTAGGAATAATTTGTGCCTGGAACGCTGCACTTCGATATGGCCCAAGGGCTAATTAATAAAGTAAACTAACTAAATATTGAAGGAGTTTTTCCTCAGGGGAACTATACCCCTCTTACCTGGAAAGAACCTAGGGCTTTTTCAACCAGAGCTTGAACTTCCATGGTGCCATTTGTGGTATCAAAAGGGAAAAAAGCAAAAATAATGTAATGGATTCCAAAGAGAGGGATGAGCACTAGTGTTGATTTAGCAAGCCTCCTAGGAGCAAGGAAAGAGAGAATCACAATGACAATCACAACAACAATACTAATACTAATAATAGAGGGTCAGTTTAATGTTGACTTTCACATACAGACCGGTCTGGGCTAGCTGGGATCATCTCAATGTGTTACATTGCTACTTAGAAGTTATGGAAACCTTGTCTTCCCTGAATAACCTCTTTTCCCGTTTCCCCCAAAGATGCTGACATAATGGGTTCATCCCCTCCAACAGTATTATGATGCATACTTGACTTTTAACCTTCTAGCAAGAGTTGAGGTTCTCTGTTACATAGCTAGAACTCTGCATCCTGTTCTATTCTCTGCTCCTAAGTGAGCATAAAACAGGTGCCTTAAATAAAAACATAAATAGGGTCAGCACCCTTCACTGTAATTGGGCAATTATCCTTGAGGCAGCTTCCTTGACAGATCCATGACATGCAAACAAAGAAAACCTTCACCACCTTGTTATTTTGTTTGCTTTTGCGTTTATTTGTGAGGCTGGTTAAAGAAGCCTCCTTACTTGTATTGGCTGGAGTCCTTGCCTCTTCCATCTGGCCATCGCAGTTTGTTCATCAAAATCCTTACAATATTAACAAATAGAATGAAATTGATCTACAAAACGAAGAAGCACAAGTGAGATGGAAGTAGTTCTACGCTCGCCCCATTTCTCCACTAGCATTTTATTACATCTTCTAGGATCACCCAGCCATTGTTGAGCTTACAAGCTTTATCCCAGGTAACACGCTAATAATCTCAGCACCACAATAGACATTGCTATAACTCGGTTCTGGGGAAATAGCTGTCAAGTAGACTTACTGCAATAGAAGCCATCACGGGGCCTTGAATGAGCCACAGGGCATATGTAAGATGCATATCCCAGCACCTGTAAAAACAACAAACAAACAAACCTGCAATTGACAAATGAATAAAAGGTTCTCGTTTAGAAAAAAACGGTGGATGAACATCCCAGAAAACTCTGTCCTGAAAGAAATAGTTCATGGAAGAATGTAACCATCAGGTATTTCTTACCATCTATCACCTTATAGAAATTTACAGCAGACACAAAAAGGTAAATTACCTGTCCTGATTTGATAAAAACTTAAGCTAAAATGGCTCTTGGGGATAAAAAAAACTTTGAAGGACGTGTCAAAATGCAATTTCTTTTATTTAATTTGCTATGTTCGATTCATTTCCCAATTTCTGAACTGGAATGCAGTCTCCTTTGAATCCGAGCATTGCAAAATCTCGCCTTATTGGATGGAAAATTCTTCAAATCAAAAAACTTAATGGCATACATTTCAGTACACTGATCATGTTTTAAGACCAGTTAAGTGTGGCAGTTAAGGCATCTGGTGGAAGACAATGAGGTCTTGTCTCACGCTTTTTAGGCACCAAGCCAGCTGGGTAAACCTGGGCCAGTCCCTCTCACATAGTTCTAGGAAGGAGGCAAAAGGCAAATCACTTCTGAAAAACCTTGCCAAGAAAAGTGTAGGGACTTGTCCTGGAGTCTGCACTGATGCGAAGGCACAAAGCAAATGTATAAATCATGTTTTAAGGGAACGGCCATTTTTGCTAAAAGAGAATAAAATAACTGTTTTTTTTAATGTCTTTTTATTTTATTGTCCTAAGAAATGCAAATAATAACTGCTACACCTGTGATTATACTGCAGAAAGCTCTTGAAAATGTCATGTTCTCAGAATAGTTCTAAGTTACTATAATCAACTCTGTATAGTCTGTTGATTCAGCTGAGATCTCCTGCTCGCCCAGAGAGCAAAATAAACCATTGAGTGTGTTGCCAAATTATGCTGCATGTTGTCAGTCCAAAATACGTGCCATGCTATCATTGCTTCCTCAAAACCCCAGACTAAAAATCTGAGTTGATTTGTTTGGCAACAAAAAGACAGGATCTCAGCATCTGATGAAATGCTAAATAATGTTGAATCTGTTTTATCTCAGCAAGAAGGAGCCAAATGGAGCCAAACAGCCCAGGTTTCACTGCACATTGTTGTTGTTCCTGGAAAGCTAGATTCATCCGAACAGAGGATAGGATCACTATCACTAAAATAATCTTGCTATTTTACTTCGTTAATAAAAATAAGTTCCAGGACAAGTAGCTAGCAGCAGAAAAGATATCTATCTCCCTGTGGGATCTATTCAACAGATAGGAAAATGCTTTGAAACCAGATTAACTGGAACATTATCCATCATTAAGAGGGACAGGCTTTTTGTAAAAGGTGAATTTCTTAGAATTCTAGGGATTTAGACAAATGTTGTAGACTTGTTGTAAGCTGTCCAGGGTTGCCTTGAACTGTGAGGTGCACAGCATATTAATTTCATAATTAATAAATGAATAAAATAAATGTGCAATTGCCCTTTCCAACCATTAAGGAGCCAACTTCTTTTTATCTCTTTTTTTCTTTTCTTTTCCTTTTTTTCCTACCTTCTTTCCTTCCTCTTTCTTTCTTTCTTTCTTTCTTTCTTTCTTTCTTTCTTTCTTTCTTTCTTTCTTTCTTTCTTTCTTTCTTTCTTTCTTTCTTTCTTTCTTTCTTTCTTTCTTTCTTTCTTTCTTTCTTTCTTTCTTTCTTTCTTTCTTTCTTTCTTTCTTTCTTTCTTTCTTTCTTATCAGTCTGCATATTCCCACTGCATTTCTACAAAATGCCCACTCCTTTCTACAAAAGTATTTTTACAAGGACAGTTTGGCATAACTGTGCAAAGCCCATGCTTCTCCTCTATCTCACAAAGCACTCCTGTTTGTTTCCACAATAATTATCAAACTGCCATGCTCTGAAGCCATCAGAGAGAAGAAAGAGATTTGATCCTCAGGAAATGGAATATAAGAGCTACTTTTTAAAAATTAAGGTCTCTTCTCTCTAACCAAATTGCAGAATTTCTTTCTTTTCTCAGAATCTCTGAGCACTTGACAAAAAAAATAATAAGATTTTAAACCAATTACTACTCATTTTGTGGAGTACAAGACAACATGAATACATAATTTGCTGTGTTTACCCTAAGCCATAATATGTGATTTGTTTACTTTGGGCAAACCAACACGAACCCTGCCATTTTATAATTTAAAAAGAGTTCTGATGCAAAACATTCAAACCCTGAAGCTAATTCTAGGTACCACAAAATAGATGGTTTCAAATATTCCAGGAGGGATCCAGAAGCTGTTCTGGACAAATTCAAAACGGGGCTTATTTTGAGGATAGATCCCTTCCAGAATATTCAGAGCAATTTCTTTCAGGATCAGAACATTTTGTGATGGCACATGTTGCACACTTGCGATACCTTAATACTTTAGATACTTTAGGTAGTAATAATTTTCTGCCTTATTCATTAAATCACAGTTGGAACCAACCACATCTTAGCATGATTTGCAAATGGACTGCTGAGTTTGAAAAATGTGCTTACCCAGCATTTTCATGGAATAGTCTGGCTATGACCCATGAAATTACGAACAACTTAGGAGCACCTGCAGCAGAGAAAACAATTTGTGGTTAGTGCCTACTCATAATATAGAAGAAAAGCTAGATTAGGTTAGCTGAACATTTTGAATAATAATAACAAACTCTAATGACCTTATGAAAAGGAAAAATGGATCTGTTTAAAAATAAAAAAAGGATGGATCCAACACACCTAGCAAAAAGCTGCAGCACACCGAAATACGTAACCTTTCAAAAATGTCCTTACCCATGAAGACAATACCCCTGCTTTCACAACAGACTGTTGCACAAACAATAAGGGTGATGAGTGAAAGTGATGGGAATTACAGTCCAACATTCCTGTACAGCATCATATTTGGAGGGAATGGTGTACACCTGTTTGCAGGTTCATATTCAGTTATATCAATGGCAAGAGCTTAGGCATAAATCTCATTTTTTTTCTCAAGCACAGGAAAAGAGATGGAAGAGGAGAAAAAAGTCCCGGATAAAGAAGAAGAGCAAAGAGGTGAAGAAGAGGAACAAACCAGAAGCAAATTAAGAAGGAAAAAAACATTATCCCAAGGCAACATAGGGGAGAGGGAAACTAAGAGATCCCTGCCACAAAGTAGGCAAGGGAAGTAAGTTGAAGGTCTGCAATGGATCGCTGAACATCCTGAAACAACATGCTTGTCTGGTAATTATGTATATGCTTACCCCATCCCAGAGCTACAAACCACCAGAAGAACTTTCTGTCGGAGAAGAAAGAAATGGCCAGCAGGCTGTGGAGATAAAGCCCTTCTACGAGAAGCCAACTATAATTTGCCATGATGCAGAAGTTAACAAAAGCTATGATCGTCTTGCACCTGCCCTGAAGAGGAAACAAGAAACATTATGAATATGGTATGTTTTATTTATTTTAGTTTTATCTCCTTTCCAGAGATCCTTTGGCCCACTGTGCTTTATTCATCAGTGGTCTATCAGTTCCTTGAACTCAATACCTTAGAACAGGGATCTTCAAACTTGACAGCTTTAAGACTCGTGGACTTCAACTCCGAGAATCCTTCCTACAGTCATGTTAGCTCAGGAATTCTGGGAGTTGAAGTCCACAAGTTTTAAACTTGCCAAGTTTGAAGACCCTTGCCTTAGAAGAACCAAGCTAGATCAGACCATCTGCACTGGCATTCTATTATCATAGGTGAAGCATAAAAGCAAGTCATAAATCTACTGAAATATGGAAACCACCACCAGAGTGTTCCAGAGGTCCTCATACTGGATGAATATTAAACTGTATACTTTTCAGTTCCTTTCCCAAGAGCCCTTAATATGGGATTTTTATTTTTACACCAGCTATGGGTTAGGTAGCATTTTCATCAGGTATCAATCCCAGAATCCTTTGAGCAGTAAAATTGCTTCGGCTTCCATTTCTTCTAAAGATAATCAAGATTATTAGACCAATTCCTGCAAACAACTGATCTCTTGCAAGGGACAGTATCTTGAGCAAGTACTATTAATCTTTCTACTTTAGCTTTTCTAATCTAGATGACATATATCACTTTCTTCAGTCTGATATTAACTAGGAATTAATCAGAATTGTATACAAATATGTTTGCTCTGTTTCTCCTCTGACCTTATATGACTAATTAATCCATGCTGATCATTTTAATCAAATTGTTACTGTCACAAAAATCAAAGGCAAGTTAAACACAACTTGTGCCACTTTAAACACTAACAACTTCTCAAATTGCAACTTATTTAAACAAGAGAAAGGTACCAGAATAAGCAATGTGGCATAACTTTCTCTGCATTTAAAAGAGATAAAAGTGATTCCCACCCCCCCACCCCAAAAATTTTCATTCTCAAGTAGCTTTTTTGATGCTTTAATAAACAGGGTGGCTGTATGTTTCTACTTCCTTACTGTGTGTAATTCACAATAGACAGCATCATCCGTATCCTCTGACAGTATAGGATCCTTGATAAAGTTTGCAGTCACCCTTAAGATGAAAGAAGCAAAAAGCTGGATGTGGATGTAATTCCTTGTACAGCGGAGTCTCCTATTCAAAAGGGGAAAAACAAAAGGCATCATGCAGGACTCAAAATAGGTATTGTCATCAGCCACATGAAGATTTAGCGAAGAGAGATCATTAATATTGTTTATACTGCTTGGAATAATTTGCTTTAATCTGCAGCAGGCTTTCCAACATCTCAGCCAGGCATCTTCCAAATCTTCTTGCCTGAACGAATGGCACTGGGGACAACACGCAAGAGAGAACATATTGCTTAGAACCCAATTATTTGCAAAGAAGAGCACATTGCCACTCTAGGTTAATTTTTAATGTTGATTAAACATTCAATCGATATGCTGATTAAATTAAAAATGTTGATTTTCAGTGCTGGACACTTCCTAGAATCATGGTATCAGGCAGCCATATAAAGCTACTTAATTGAATTAAAACATTTATGGATCTATCAGATGGCTTATTTCCGAGGGTAAAAACTTGAAGAGTTCAGCTTGACTTGGGTGAGTTTACAGACACATACATATAGGTTTCCTGGCTGAAGTGGTTTGCCACTGCCTACTTTCAGGAGTTTTTTTTCAAAAATCAATTTTGCAGTTTAACCTAAAGCTGGTTAAACTGGAGTTTTCTGGTAGTCTCACAGCCAAGTACTCTTTGAATCTCAAATCTTTTGGGGCCATACGAACTCTGCTACATCCTGCAACCTAGTTGGGCTTTTGTATGGTAAAACTGATAGCTGTAAAATACGTTAATTTCTTGCACGAGGGAAACATGGTATAAAAATACAAAATACATGTAACAAATTCAATGCAGTGTCATACGATCAAGTAAAAGCAAATGAAGCAGTAGGGTGGCACATTCTGAACATATCATGAAAAAGTCCTGTCAGAACTGTGATTCTCATAATTTCTCCACTCCCAATCCCACCAATAAATGGAACAGGATTCAAAGTATCTCAATGTTTCACCTCATTTAATACACAGAGACATAGTCACGTGGGTCATTACAAGATAAACTAAGGAAAGGGAAGAAACATATGGATAATTCTTCCTCACCGAAAAGAAGCTAAAATGCCCAGGGCTGCTGCCAGAGCTATGAGAGAGATGCTGCTTCCAACAATATACACGGTCTCCAATTTCATTAGATAAGATACCTGTAAGAAGACATCCAAGGATATTTTTTTTCAGGTAGGAGTTGTGTTCATACAGGATGCCCTTCAATGTTACTTTTCAAAAAAAAAATCATAGTAATGTATCTTTTATTTGCAATAAACAGCATGAATTGAGGCAACTGCCTTTCTCTGCAAATCCCAGTTATTTCTCTGGTTAGAATTCAGCCTGATTGAAAACATGGAAGGGACAAAACAAAGAAATATCCCCAGCCAGGTGTGTAATTGCTTTTAGCGTTATGTAAATCAGAAGTAGAACATAGATACTACACTAGACCAGAATTTGCTTTATTTGGGGCTCGGTTTGATGTGTGAACATGGCCATTATGATTGGTAAGCCAAGGTTTACAATTTAGAGTTATGTGTAAGCTCAGTCACTATGGCTTTTTTGATAGACCATGGCTAATCATGGTCTAGCAGCATGGGTGATCTTCATGAGTACCTATGTGATTGCAGTAGGAATCAATGATCTGAGGCATGTTGCGTTGCCTTGTTCACATGACTTTCAAAGACAACTCCGAGTTCACTTAATTCAACAACATATATATGATCCTGCCATTCCATTTTGAAAGGACATGCATTAAAGAGGCTGCTGAACTGAGCAGTACTACATTAGATCAGTAGGTGTTGCTATTTACAATTATTTTTCTTACATGCAGCAACTCTATCATCTCTGAATCCAAGTAACCAAGCAGAAGAAATAAGCATTTATAGAATAAAGATGAAAGTAACCCAAAAATACATTTTCTGTAATGATAATAAAATGTCTTTGTTCCTTGGATTTTATATCTCACCTTTGTACATCTATTTAAGCGGAACATAAAATGCTTAGTGCCTGTGCACAACAATTACAAAAGAACTACATTTCAAAATAAAAAGGATCTCATAAAGCAAAGTCCACTGAGACTAAAAGAGCCCATTAAATGACTGCAAAAATAAAACTCTCTCATGCCTGCTTAAAAGCGGGCAAGGAAACAAACGATGATGACATCCCACTGTTTGTATATTGCACCTTCTGATCTAAGTCTGTTGGCAGCATACTCAAGTGAGTTAAATTTTCAGGCAGTCTGCCAGTTCAGCCCCTTGTGGAAGCCGCTATAGTAATCTATTCTGTAATTAAGTAGAGTGTCAAAAACAAAGGCTTGGTCCAATTCTTCCTTCAAAGGGAATAATTCGCTAACCAGACAAAAAAGAGAATATGTATTCCTGCCCTTCCTGGGTGACCTACCTATCCATTTTGCACATCCATGTTTCATATGGGTAGGTTTAGGAAAGTTGAATCCTTCTTCAAAGTTTGACCATGCCACAGATATATGGATGCCCTGTGAATTCTTAAATTGGTGGGTTTCAACCTGAATCGGTCAGATTGGCACTCTATTTATTCCTCATCGAACCTAGTAGTCCTTCAGCGCGCCAAGAGAAAATCCAGTTCTATGTCGTCAAATGATTGCAATTGTATCAGCAAAAAAAATATTTCCGAGATATGGGACACTTCCAGACAAGTAGTCTTTCTGATTTACCAATCCTTCTGAATCCAGTTTAAAATGCACCTACTGAATGAGATGGCTTTAAACTATTTTCAGACCTATACAGGCTATTAGATACAAGAGCAGTATAGAGTTCACAGTGAATCTCCCATCAATTACTGCTTGCTCTTTTGTCCAATAGCTGAGCAGAAAGAACTGTCAGCCGATCAGGGGTCACCTGACAGCCAATCGCTGACTGCCTACATCCTCCCTCTTTCTTCGGGTGCATGCTGTTCAAAGAGAACCGAAGTCTGTGTTTGCCATGGTGGCAATCCTTGTGGCTTTCACCATTCCCAATGCTGATGTGATAGTGATTCCGCATTTGGACTTCCTCCAATTATAACAGCCTGGTGCTGGGATCTCAGATCTTTATGAGCCTTGCTGGCGCGGTGGTCAGAATACAGTATTGCAGGCAAACTCTGCCCACAACCTGGGAGTTCGATCCTGATGGGGCTCAAGGTTGACTCAGCCTTCTATCTTTTCAAGGTTGGTAAAATGAGGACCCAGATTGTTGGGGGCAATATGCTGATATTGTAAAATGCCTAGAGCGTGCTGTCAAGCACGATGGGTGGTATATAAATCTAAGTGCTATTGCTATGAGAAGATAAGAAGCTGATAGAGCCAAGAATATCCCTCCAATAGAGCCAGGCTATCCTGAAGCAGCAACACTATCTTTTTCTGAAGTTGAATTTGTTGCCTTGAAACAGCAATTCTGCATCCATGGCTATAAGTGATGTCACTGACGTAGAAACAAAGGTGGACTTTCTTTTTATGTGGACTTTCACATTTCTGTGATTGCTAAACAGTGGCCAAATGTCAGTATATGTACATGTCAATTTTCACATATTCATAACTATGCACCTGCAAAATATGGATGCGCTTTTACACTTTCATAACCCCCTTTTTTTGTTGGTGCTCTACACGAGGGCCAAATATTAGCCCAACTTTTAAGCTTGCATAAAGAATTTTTCTATCATCACATGCAGAAATATTATAGCTGAAGAGGTGAACTCACCTTAGATTCCCATTCAGTTATAGGGGCATTGAGTTGTTTGGCATTTAAGCCACAAGCAATATATGGTTTGGGATATTTTTCTGACCAGCCTTCCCTGGTGCAATTACGATACATAAACCCTGTATTGCAACAAGAATAGGAAAAGCCCACAAATTAAGTACTGAACTATAAATAAGAAGAAAATGTAGTTTTCAATATACAATTAAAACTATTTGATTTTATTGTTAAATTAAAGCAAATATTGATTACTGTAATGCGATGAAAAGGTCTAATATGACTTCCCATTTCTTTTGCTAAGGAAATTATTTTCTTAAAAATAATCTATTTTTTTTTTTTTGTAGATAGAAAGCGAGGGTTAAAACCAAGATACACACAAGGCCATGCAGAAGGTTCACAGGTGTGCTGTGATCAGCATTGATTGGGTTAATAGGTCATGCATGGGAGATGGGGAAGGTGAGCCAGGGTAAACAAGAGGCAAATTACAAAACATGTGGCACAGGACACAAATATAAAAGGGCCAATTTTGCATTGTGATGCCACCATGCATATTTTATCATTTTGTTATATCGTACTTTATTAATTTCTTTGATTCTTTTTCTTAGTTTTTATTGTTTTAAAGGTGGTTTTATATTCTGTGAGCCGTATCGAGTTGCCATGGGTGAAGAGGAGGCAATAGAAATCCAATAAACAAACAAACAAATAAATAAATTTTCTTGAATCGTCACGGTTTATACCCAATGTCTCTGAGAGCGTATTGATGTTTTATTGAATGGATCATTATTAACTAAGTTTCTACAGTGCATTATGTGAGCAGTATGTGAACTTCTTGTTCATTTCATAAGAACATCAAGCAAGCCTGATAAACAGAATCAAGGATCCATCTACTGCCCTATCCCCTTTTTCAGCGTGGCCCCAGTAAATTCTTTTGAGAAGGCATTTCTTCATGCTGTCCTTTTGAGAAGGCCACAGCTTCCCTCCAATGTAAGCTCTTCATCAACTGGAATAAGTTATTCCTCCTGACCATCATGGTTAATACACATTGATGAGTTTATCTTCATCAATATAACTGTCTAGATAAGCGGTCCCCCAACCTTTCTTGGTCCATGGAGCAGAAGTGGCAATAGGTGTGTTTGGGTGGGGGGATGGTTTCATGCACACAATCTAATCCCATGCATGCACAGATGGAGTTTGTGCCCTTGCACAGATCAGTTTGCAATGAGCCATGAATTGATAGTGGTCCACAGATCAGCAATTGGGGACCCCTGGTCTAGACAATTATCAAGAGTCACTTTGAGTCTTGTAAGAAATAAATAAGGAAGCAAGCAAGCAAATTCTTAGACCTGTTACTGTTTTTCTTTTTCAGTGCAACTCTCAGAGCTCAACCTACAATGTTTTGGTGCCCAAAATGAGCAATTATGGTGGGCTTCGGGTGCCCCAAATGAGCAATCCTGGGCTTCGGGGATGAGAAACAAACAGAATTCTTCATTTAAGAAAGAAGTCAGTCCAATACAGTTTGAAAAGTAGCCGAACTCCTTCAGCTCCTAAAGCATAAAGCAACTCCCAGATCAGTGGAGGGATTCAAATTTTTTTACTACCGGTTCTGTGGGCTTGGCTTGGTGGGTGTGATGTGGCTTGGTGGGACGTGGCAGGGGAAGGTTACTGCAAAATCCCATTCCCTCCCCACCCCACTAACCTGCTTTCCAGCTCCGTTCTCCCATGAAGGCAACCAAAGAAGACCCAACCAATCAGCTGGGACTCAAGAGACAGAAAATAGATGGGGGTGGGGCCAGTCAGAGGTGATATTCTAAACTACTCGAAATTTCCACTACCGGTTCTCCAGAACTGGTCAGAACCTGCTGAATACCACCTCTGTCCCAGATCCTCTGAAAAGATGTGTGACCATTAAATCATGGTTTTCATGTTACCTGTTTGTCCGGTAACTATTTGAAAGGCTCGGGGACAGGGTGCACTAACAGTTTGTCCGACGGGAGAAGACAGCCAACAGGTAAGATTATCCCACATGCCAAGGCATCCGCCTAAGGTGCAAGAACAAAAACACATCCAAATAGTAAATGAATCCCACAGAGGGAAGGAAAAAAAAATGGTGTCACGATCCAGATGCTGTGCTTGCAACAACCCATGTGGGGAAAATCAACCTTTAGCACTGAAGATGTTACCTAGTTGGGTAATAAAATGCCTGCAAGAAAACAACCAAGCTCAGAGCATCAAGGGCCCCTCATTTCAGCCCTAAGTTACACATATTCTCCTTTATTGGTAAATCAATCTCTGTGAAGCAGAGTAGAAGTGAGCAATAGCCTCCACACAATAGCCTCTTTTTTTTCCTGATGCCACAAGTATTTTACAGCTTATAAAAATATACTACAGAGTTCCTCCTATTTATCCTGCGACTCACACAATGCACTTGCTGTAATTTCAATCAGCTAGGCCTGCATTATAAATAAACCAAACAACATAGGTTTTGGCAGTCTACCAGCCTCCATTAACTAATGCCAGTAATCACAAATCATGCCATCCCAGGAGTCTTTATTAATGGATTGCTGAGTGTGCTAAGAAGGAGGGGAGAGGTGGATTGGTCATCTTATCTTCTACCAAAGGTCTGCCTTCACTTTGGTGTTCAGAGCTGTGTGAGGTTACTACGGGAGGGCAAGGAGCAAACATATACTCTAAAAGCAGACACAAGTTGGACAGATATTTCTTACTTCAAGGTGTTGATTAATAAGGCATGCAAGGCCATTCTTTTGTTTAGACAAGGGCTGACTAGGTCAATGAAACCTAATTAATTAAAACCAGGAAGAAGTGCATTCCTATTAGTCTTCAATCAACCATTGTTCCAGAAACCTCTTTCTCAGAAGGCAGCTCTATTGCTAATCCTCCTGAATATTTAAGCCTACTTCATCATATGATGCTAGCATGACAAAAAGGGACATCAAATCCACCAAACGGATCACTCTTTTTACAGAAGGTTTCATTATAGACTAATTCTTTTGGTACTGTCACTCTCTTGAGGGAGCTGGGCAGTATGCTTTCCACTGTCCAGAAGAAATACAAAAATTGCAAAGCCGTCATAATATTTAAATATTTATTTTCTTGTATCCAATACAATGACTGTGATAGTTCAAAATTGTGGTATCAGAGGAAGGTTTTAGAGATTTCAGCAAGTTAGAGTAGAGGTTTTGGCAAAGAGGCTATTCCCAATATTGATTTTTGAAAGTTAATCTCAACTCTTGTTCTTCAATGCACAAATTGACACACCGAGAGCCTATCCTAGAATGGTAAGACATTGTGATTTGGAATTCTTTCATGTTCATACCCTACACACCCCTGCTCCTACAAGAAATGTAGACATCAGAAATGTAGGCTAGATCTATACAACACACCATGATTTTCTGGATTCACAGGACATGCTGTGAAACAAACCATAAATTAGCTGAACCATAGCTTACCCAAGTTATACAAGCCTATCCTTAGTGCTAATCTTTAGTTTGAATAGGCAGCTGCACTGATCCTAAAAGAGTCGTGCGTACGTGTGTGTGTGTGTGTGTGTGTGTGTATAAAACTAGACACACACACACACACACACACACACAGTGTGCGAGAGAGAGAGAGAGAAAAAGAGAAAGAGAGAGAGGTGGAGGCAAAGAGACACACAGAGAGGGAGAGGATCCTAATGTGACATTAATTAACAGTTTAACCTTCCAGCTTCTCTATGGGATATTCTTCCCTGATCAGTATAGCTACAGAATTAATTGCAAATTAGTGTTTGGTTCCCTCTTAATTAATCTTTACTCTGTAAATGGGATTATTCTGATCTTTCCTTTTTCCTTTCTGATAATCCTCCACTTCCAGAGTTCTTTATAAAAATGAAAACATAGACAAAAAGAAAGAGAACTATGGAGTAAATCATCATTTCTAAATTTGCAACACAAACTGTTTAATTAAAAGGTGTAAGGGGCACTTTATCACTAATCAATCAACTAAATCAAACAGGAATAATGTCACAAAACTTGCAAATAAGTAATCATATTTTGGCTACAACTTGGAATAAAAGTTGCTTATTGAATACCCCAGTTTGGGGGGAAATAAAGGCTGAGTAAAAATCCTGTACACGGGACCCCAAATGCTGTGTTTGGATGGTTGTAGAAAAGACCCTGACAAAATAACTGATTATGAAGCAACTAAATACAATAGCTCAAAATTGGGAAAGAAGTGAACCAAGGCTACATAATGTCACCTTACTTATTTAACCTGCATGCAGAAGATATGAGAAAAAATAGAAATTGGAGTTTAAAGCACAGGGAGAAATATCAACAACCTCAAAGAGAACTGCAAATGCGAGAGACTTAAGGAATCTTTTTGTTGAAACTGCAAAAAGAGATTAGCAAAGCCAGTTTGCTGATGAATATTAAAACAATACCAAAATAATGTCAGCGGGTAACATGAACTAGTGTAAATAAGCAAAGAAAAAGTTAAGTAGTAAAAGTTTATCTTATCGTCTCATAAATTCACCAAGAGATCTTGACTATAACTGTAAAATAAAAAGATTTTGATTCTTGGAAGAAAATCTAGACTAGTGGTTCCCAACCTTTTTTTCGCCCCGCACCCCTAAAGAAATTTCACTCGAACCTCGCACCCCCTGAAATTTATATTTTGCTCAGTTAAGTTAATCCATTGCAAAAGAAAATAAAAATGCCAACATATAGCCAATATCCTATTACTTACCTGGACTTTTCTCGCACCCCCTCGAATATTGTCTCGCACCCCCAGGTTGGGAACCCCTGATCTAGACAATACACAGACACACAGACTAAGCTGTACCCTAGACAAGATTTTAATGTGTAGAGATGTTATGCTGATAACTAAGATACATATTGTCAAAGCCAGAGATTTCCAGTTATAAATGAAAACTGGACTAGAAGACCCAAAATATGGAAATTTCTCTTGAGAGCTTTGAATTGCCAAAAGTAAAACTTTATTGGATACACCATTTGGGTACTGAAGAGTCAAAACCAGTTCTCGTTTTCCCGTGCAAATTTTTGCTTAGTTAAACAATAGGGAATTGTTCAATCTGGCATTGAAGTTCACAATTCTTAAAGTTGCCAAGTTGGGGACCCCTGATCTAAATGGCCCCAATTCATACTCTGGGACATACCTGCACTCCTCAATAATTCATTTCCAGCTGTTTTGTTTGCTTCTTCCTGGGCAAGTGCCGAGGTACACAGTTCTTCTTCCATCCTCATGATTTTTTTGATTTCACATGATGAAATAAAAGCTCCAATCTGCTGTATTAAAAAGTACCATTTTATCACTCTTTTGTTATGCTGATTACAAAATACTGCATCTAGGTCCTTTTTTATATAGTTATAATTACAGCATTTTAAAATAACACAGTGACTTGTTTTTTAACAAATCCATAACGGTTCTGAAAAGAACTGTTCAAACTTAAGGACAAAATGGTCAGCTAGATTGCAATGTAGATAGATTATTATTTTTTTTAAAGAAAAAATGGCTTTCTCAGGTTGTTTCACGTTACAACTAATTCTAATAAATGAATCACATAATTCCAGATGAGGCTTATTACACAATCAGTCAAAACCATGATGAGGTTATTCCATCATGGTTGTCATAGGCATATACTTCCAACTGGGAAGGTAGAAAAGTGACCCCCCCAAAAAAAATACATTCTTATATCATGATGTAAATGCTTAAAATTCTGGTCATTATGTTGTGACATCATAATGCAACGTGTTGTGACACCACAACCTTCCTTTGTGTCTTCTTGCCCTCTTGGCCTGTAATAGTCATCCCCTGTCGAGGTCTCTTTGTATTCTTCCAACCTTTTTTGCTTAATACAAATAGTGTACAACATAATCTAGATTGAAAATTATTTACTCATCAGCTCTGAAAGTGCCACTGTTTCTCTGTGCCTGCACAATTTAAGCGCTAGTAGTGGGATTAAGACTGTAAATTGTATATTGCTAGTAGGAAGATCCTGGGCAACCTTTTGTAATTCCAAACAAGCAGCCCCATGAGATTTACAACATTCTTGGCGACTGCCTTATATGGCGGTAAAGCATACTTGGCTTTGCAGTTCAGTTTATGCAAGCCTGATTTACATCAACCCTGCCTAGTACGCAAGAAATATCTATCACTATAAGTGTAGCTGGGCTAATCTACTTTCACACATTATAAAAAAAAAAAGTAATATCACCATTATTGGGCCCTGAGTCCGCTTCTTCTATTCAAATCAATTACATATATAAATGAGAAAGTTTTATGCAATAGATACCCCAGGACTGATGATAACTTAGTTTATCTTGACACATTACCTCCTGCAAGGGATTGTTGAATGCTGAATGCCCACGAGGCTATGTCTCACCTAGCCATTCTTCATACAGTTTTCTATTCCTTTTCTTAAAATACTTTTGAAATTCTAATTCACATGCCAGTTTATGCTACAGTAAAACGATTGCCTTTTAAATCAGATTTCTTAATCCATCTATTCCCCGCTCTACCTGGATGGGGTTAGGTCCAGCTAGATAGCTAGCCAAAAACCAAAAGGAAAGAAGAAAAGGTTCATAAACAGCAACTGTAGACACAAGGGGGGAAAGCATAGGACATTTGGAACATCAGACATGTGCAATTTCTCTAACAAGGAATTACAAAGTTTATTGCATAGCTATATCCAAATCAAGATTTAATTTATAGAGCATTTCTTTTTGTGTATGCAATGACCCATTGGTTATACATTAGGAAGACCTTCTATTTATGCAGCTGAATCATTTCTTTGAGTAAGAGCTGTGAGTCTTATTGGAATTAAGCTTGAGCTTTAATTCATGAAACCTTTTAGAATATGGCTGTAACTCAATCAAAAACATTTCAACTTGATTAACCTAACGTTATGGTTAAGTAACTATACAGGTAGATGTTGCAGTCAGATGCATGGCATCTGCATTAGGTATGTCACACAGAAAGCAAAGATGGTCATGTTTGCCATAAGAAGACTGTCTTCAGTCCTGGATAGGTAAGATATGAGGCCTCTAACTTCAATGAAAACAGTCATTGAGGCTGTTTGCAAACTATTTAGGAAAGTTGTAAAACATAAGAAGTTATCTTTATTCCAGTCAAAACTAATTTGTCCACCAAACCGGTACTGTATTTGCAATTCTGACAGGCAATTGTTTGCTGTGTTCTTGGGAAATGATCTTTATTTTCTCCTGTTCTTTCTGAAAAGAGATGCTAGAAATTCAGCCAACATAGAATGGATATCCAATTTTTGAGAAGTCACACTTGGATTTTTCAGGCTTTGCTGAGGCAAAGGTAAAATAGGAGTATCCAACGAAAAACCTCTTATTTATAAATACAAGCTAGGCGGATATGACCTCGTCGACGACCCTCACTCTGTCAAAGACCTTGGAGTTCTCATATCGAATGATCTAAGCACCAGAGCTCACTGCAACAACATTGCAAAAAAAAGGCTTTAAGAGTTGTAAATCTGATCTTACGAAGCTTCTCCTCTGGTAATACTGATTTCCAAACTATGGCATACATAACCTTTGCTAGACCAATACTTGAATACAGCTCCGCTGTCTGGAATACGCGCTGTCTATCAGACATTAATGCAATTGAGCGAGTCCAGAAGTATTTTACAAGAAGAATACTATATTCCTCTGTTTGCAACAGAATATCCTACACCACCAGACTTGAGATTCTAGGCTTAGACAACCTTGAACTACGCTGGCAAAGATTGGACTTAAGCATAGTACATAAAATCATATGTTACAATGTCTTACCAGTTAATGAATATTTCAGCTTTAACCACAACAACACAAGAGCGCACAACAGATATAAACTAAATGTAAACCGTTCCAAACTTGATTGCAGGAAGTACAATTTCAGCAACAGAGTGGTCAGTGTCTGGAACTCACTACCTGATTCTGTTGTCACCTGCTCAACCCCCCACTCTTTTACCCTCAAACTAACCTCTATTGACCTCACCCCATTCCTAAGAGGTCTGTAAGGGGCGTGCATAAGCACACAATCGTGCCTACCGTGCCTGTTCTATTGTCCCCAATTATTCATACCTATTCCTTACATTTAAACATGTTTATTCTTATTTCTATTGTATTCTAAGCTTTTGACTAAATAAATAAATAAATGATTTTGCTTTAACTGCATCCACTTTTTGATGGTGATTTCTCCACTCCCATCCATCTTTTCACTTTGTCTTAAAATGACATTTAATTTGATGTACTTACCAGTAATCACAAGGAGTTGAGGCGGGATATACAGGAAATATTGAGAGCTTGATGCATCTTGAAGATATACAATGATATCAACCTCCAGTTGGGAACCAGAGCTTCAATTTCTCATATGGTCAGATGGGATGATGGGAGTTATATGTTAACCCTATCTGAAAGATCACAGGTTTCTTACTTGTAATTTACCAATTGGCCTAACCTTATCCATGTTGGTGGGACAATGACAAGACTCCAAATAAAAGGGAAGGTTTCTATTTGAGGAAGTTACTTTAATCACTATACTATACCAAAGACAGGGTAGCAACTTCAGTTGCCTAATGTTGCCTAATATTGATGGACATTAAAGCAAGCTGTCTGTCATACACAGAGAGAATCACGTTTATGCAAGAGGGAGTTTTTCTTTCTTTTTCCTAAGTGGCAGATGTTGTATAAAAATTGATAAGCATTATTTTGGAAAAAGAAATGTACGACAGAAGGCATCAAGTGTGAAACTTAGCGGCACCATATCAGATCTGGATTGTAACTTCTGGAAGATCACTCAGTGGAAAGAAAGAAAGAAAGACAGACAGACAGAATGCTCTTTTCATTCTAATGGATTGCCCAGATTTTTGCAGCTTAGATCCAGTAGCCCTGATGAAGCTTGATCCTTATAACCATAACCATAAGAAATACAGTACAGTAAGTTAAAATTCTTCTATTTCAACTTGCAGAAGTAAATCATAATTGCCTGAGATAAGTCAGGACTGGCAACAGGTTTCACCCCAACTTGTATTCTGCCTTTCAAGAACAAAGCAAGACTTTTTACCTCACCTTAGAGCAGGGGTCCCCAAATTTGGCAACTGTAAGACTTGTGGACTTCCAACTCCCAGAATTCTATACTGAAGAATTCTGGGAGTTGAAGTCCAGAAGTCTTAAAGTTGCCAAGTTTGGAGACCTCTGCCTTCGAGGATGTATCGGTAATTATGTCAGAATAAGTAAACATCACATACTGTTTCCTAAAATGATTCAAGGGCTTGGTTTCCATGCCTGACATTCTAAATACCAAGTGGTGTTTATAAATGTGTGTGAAATAAGTTGCCTGAAAAAGGGAAAAGCATGAAACAGTGCTGCTCCTACAGTTACTCAGTCAGTAACTCATCAGTCTTGCAGTAGGTATGGATAGCACATTCTTATCACGAGATAGTATCACAATTGCTGCACCTGCTTATGTGTACAATACGGGGAGGGGGAAGGATGGGGAGAAGTATAGAGGAAACTATAATGTGGTGGAATGTGATGAACACTCTGCAAAAGATTTTGAGCTTCCTCGGTTACTGTCCTCTAAATGTTTTTGATCAGAGGTGGTATTCAGCAGGTTCTGACCAGTTTTGGAGAACCGATAGTGGAAATTTTGAGTAAGTCGGAGAACTGGCAAATACCACCTCTGACTGAGGATTTTACAATATCCTCCCCTGCCACACCCACAGAACTGGTAGTAAAAAAAATTGAATCCCACCACTGTTTTGGATGTCAACTTATCATCCCAAGCTATCATGGCTTTTTGCTGGAAAATTAGAAGACTTCTTAGAGGGTACCAGGTTAGGATGATCAGCCCTTATCTCCTTGGGTTCTGCAACAGGTCGTGACTAAAAACAACCAAACATCCCTTTTTAAATGCTGCATACCACTCAATGCTAGCACTGGCAATGGTGAGAATTTCTATGCACAAGTCAGTTTATTAATCACCCTGTGCTATATAGATATATAATATGTTTTAACTTAAGGAAGGGATCCCTGAGATATGAAAATTATTTCAAGAGGTTTCAAGGGTAAAAAAAAAACCTTGAGAAAGACTGATCTTGACAGTCGTTCTATATTGTAGCTCTTATTAGTGTCCCAAATGTGTTTTTTTCAATAGGCAACTGGGCTTTCTGGTTTTTCTTTGAAAACATTTCGCTTCCCATCCAAGAAAATTCTTCAGTTCTGACTGGATGGTGGGGAATGGAAGGATTTATACCACTTGCAGGCAGCTGGTCTCCAGGTGGCCGCTAAAAGAATGCAAATGTAAGTAGGGTTTCCTGTGAGGGGAGTGGGTTGGACTAGATGACCTACAAGGTCCCTTCCAACTCTGCTATTCCATTAAAGTGTTCTAAAAGTAAGCGTTCTGACCTCCTGACAAGCCAAGTCAATGGGGAAGCCAGATTCCCTTAACATCTGTTACTCACTTAACAATGGCTATGATTCACTTAACAACTGTAGCAAGAAAGATCATAAAATGGGGCAAAACTCACTTAACTACCATCTCAGATAGCAATAAAAAAATTGTGCTCAGTTATGGACATAAGTCGAGGATGTCCAAAATCATCACTGTTACTGTACTAGATATCCCCAGGAAAAGTAACCAAAATATCATATAGCTTCCCAGGGTCTTTATGAAATGAGTTGAGTAATCAATCACTCCTCTTTTTTTTTCCAGAAGAAATGCAACAAGGACAGATTTGCAACACTTCCTCTATAACTGCAAGGCATTATTTCGTTTAGAGGCAAAGCATGGATGTCTCAGTGCAGTCGCTTTTTTTGAATTGAAAAAAGCAATGTGATGCTGAATTTAATTTAATTTGGGCTATAATCTTGCAAAGGAACTTGTATCGCATCTGAAGTTCAGCTTAGATTTTGTCTGAGAATAATAATAAACACTCTAAGATTAGAAACTGCTTTGATTAATAATTGTTAGTATTTTGGTTGCCTTTGCTTAATATTTTTTTTAATGGCTTTAATTTTTTTCTATTTCTTTTTAAAATTTTAAGAATACAACACTGTGTATCCGTTCTGTTATACATATATAAATTTTACTTCACCATTTACAATCCTCTTCATACATTGTTTAGTCATTATTCTAATCATCATAGCTACTTATAATCAATATTGACTTGATTTAACAATAAATTTAAAATACTAAGGTCACCTTTATATACAATACTAATGTAATATTACTTTGAAAATTCTTGTTTAATTTTATTTGGCTTGGAAATCTTTTCTCTGTGTCTTATCTGTCTGTCTGTCTATATCTACACAGTATACACACACACAGACACTGACTTATGACAATTGAGCCCAAAATTTCTGTTGCTAAACAAGACAGTTGTTAAGTGAGTTTCACTCCATTTTATGACCTTTCTTTGCCACGGTTGTTAAGTGAATCATTGAAGTTGTTAAGTTAGTAACACAGGGTTATAAACTGAATCTAGTTTCTCCATTGACTTTGCTTGACCGAAGGTCTCAAAGGGGATTCCATGATCCTCGGACACTGCAATTGACATAAATATGAGTTAGTTGCCAAGTGTCTAAATTTTAATCACCAGTGCTGCAATAGTTGTAAGTGTGAAAAACAGTCATAAGCCAACTTTTTTAGTGCCATTTTAACTTCAAATGGTCACTAAATGAACAGTTTATAAGTTGAGGGGCTACCTGTATACACACGTTTATACATACATGCCCACTCTTTTCTTTCGTTTTTTCCTTCTTCTTGGTTGCACTTCAAATTATGTGCGTGTGTGTGTGTGTGTGTGAGAGAGAGAGAGAGAGAGATCCGCTGGGCAGGTGATTCTCCACAGGAGAAGCCTTCTGTCTTGTTTCAATTCCTGGCATTTTGC
Organism: Pseudonaja textilis; assembly: GCF_049901715.1. Classification (NCBI taxonomy): domain Eukaryota; kingdom Metazoa; phylum Chordata; class Lepidosauria; order Squamata; family Elapidae; genus Pseudonaja; species Pseudonaja textilis. The sequence goes on from NC_141990.1 coordinate 211,307,376, forward strand.
TCTCCCAAGAAGCAAAGTCACAACGCCACTTTGTCAATGGGATCATTTTGCAAACAGGACAAAATTGTGGAAGTTAACATCTTAGACAGAACCACAGTGCCACATTACAACTTTGTTGCAGCTTATGCAGGACTAAGGCACAATTACATCACAAAAGTCATAGATTTTGTAAATAATGTTGATTGTACCTGAACAGAAAAGTCACAGATGACTTCTGCTACTTATTATTTATCCAATACTATCATAGCAAAACAAAACAAATTATCTGTCATTTAAAACTTATAAAAATAAACGCAATATTTTATTCAATTCATTTTTATTTCCATTTACCATTTAGCTTCCTTTACGTGATAACCCACTGTGAATAGAAAAAATGCAAAATAAACAATAAATTTATAAAGCGAATAATTACAACTTTATATAAATGTTTACATATTCAGCTTTTTATTATTAGAAACATAATAATTTCTATTTATTTATACCATTATTTTCAGTCTCACCTGACAACTATTCATATTTTAATATGTGCTTGATTATTTGTTTCATCTCTATATTTTGGGCCTCAGTTTAAACTATACTAAGCAATATTTAAACACAAGGAGCAAGAAATAACCTTTTAATCAGACATACATTAGCACAGTTCTTACTTTTAGAGTGAAATTAGTGTATCAATTATAATAAATTATTATACAGAACACAGTAAAATATTTATGTTTGACTAGCAACTGTCTTTATTTTCTCCTTGACAATCCAGCAAATTGCTGTCATAAATTGTATTTTTACAGACTGCATAACAAGCTGATTATTCTGTGACTATAATAATGCACAGCGCTTGTGCGTTTTGGTCTCTGAAGCACAACCAGACAGAGTTTATGCAACCTACGCATTTTAATGTTGATCAGGGCGGAGTGGAGTCTCTAAAGTTCATTCTCATATTTTTCAATAATCCTACTGAAAGAGTTCTAAGATATTTTAAACAACTCCAGACCCTGGAGTCCCCACCGCACCCCATTTTACTTCACAATCCTATATAGATACTGGCTCAGAAGCAAATGCCATTGAATTTTAAAGAAGTTGTTCTGTATACTGGACTGCTCCAATCTCTCTCTCCCATATTTTTCTTCTTCTCCCTTTAAGTGGGTGGACAGAGACATTTGGCTTCCTTGCTACCAAATACAGTATTCCCCTGATCAGTTACAGTCCTTACCGTTAGCTCCAGAGATGTGAAGACGATTAACCTAAAAACCCACATGGCTGGTGCTTGTTTCTTCCCTTCACTCCTTGCACACAGATCAAAAGTTACCTCCATAGGTTCCTAGGTGTTCTTCCCTCTCTCCCAGATAAAGTGGCTTTCTGCATCTTGCCAGTGCTGTTATATCTGTCCCTGAATACAGCAGGATGCTTCACCTCCAGTCACAGGCTGTGTTAGGGTTTGTGCAGTCGAGATATTTCCACCTCTCTCTTCCATTACTCACTGTTATCACCCCATGTCAAGTTGAAAGATCAATCCTTTGTGTTCCCATGGATAAGGGAACAAGTCTGGTTATGGGACAACTGCATTCGTTTCACCAAACCAAAGATAAATCTGTCAAGGCATGGAAAATAACAAAAATTGTTCCAGAACCTGGAAGGAATAAAGTGGCGGCACAAACCAATTTCTGGCAGAAGAAAAGCCGCTATCCATGGGGTGATTCAGCTAGGCTGAAACATTCTGCTAGCGTTTGCCCTGTGCAAACTGCATTTCCCAGGAGCACAGATACTCAGGGAGTATCTTTGACAGACAAAAATGTATGTTCCATCTCACAGGATGGCTGTTGGTTGAATGGAGTAGTAGGCACTCTTTCCTCCTTACTTGGGCAGAAAGCAACATCAGTACAAAGCCATCTGTGACAACTATAAAATTGCATCTATACCAATATGATTCTTTAAACAAAAGGGAAAGACAAGACATAAATTTCACCACGAAACTTTTGAATAACTGCAGGTTATATTGATGTGGAATGTGAATGGATGAATGGAAGAATAGAAGAGAGAGAAAGGGAGGGGAGGAAGGGGAGGGAGAGAGAGAGGAGAGAGAGAGAGAGAGTACAGAACTCAAAGTTACAATAACAAGTTAATTTTCAGAAACAAAATGGTTCAGAAGAGAAAAGAAAGTAAGACAAGAACACATATTGTTTCATTTTTGTTTAACTTACACAGCAAATGCATCATATACATAGTGTGTTGGGATGAGATGAAACTGGAATAAAAGTTGAAAAGCTTCAAAGCAATAAGAGTTTGTGGTACATAGATATTACCACTTGGTGCAAAGGACTTGGAAGTGCTTATTACAGAACGGAAAGTGTTGTAGTTTTCTTTTGTTGAGCTCAAGATAAAGATGGACAGTGTGCTGGACAAGCATCTGGTCCAGTGTTGGGATTCAAATATTTTTACTACCGGTTCTGTGGGCGTGGCTTGATGGGCATGGCAGGGGAAGGATACTGTAAAATCTCCAGTCAGAGGTGGTACTTGCTGGTTCTCCAAACTACTCAAAATTTCCTCTACCGGTTCTCCAGAACTGGTCAGAACCTGCTGAATATCACCTCTGATCTGGTCCCATCTTCCCAGGGTGGAGTCGGGGCTGATGAAGCTGAGTAGATGCCCCTCTGGGCACTGGACGGATGCCCTTCCCTGACACCACATGGCACTCGCAGCAAAGGTTTTTTCTATTTGCACCCTAGGGAGAGAAACATCTGCCACTACCTAGGATTGAACTGAGAGCCTTTCCCACACAAGGCTTCACCACTAAGCCACTACACCATCTCTTCCTGGCAAATAAAAGGGAAAGAAATGGAAGCAGTGACAGATTTTATTTCCTTGAGCTACAAGATCACTGCAGATGGTGACTGCAGCCATGAAATTAAAAGATCCTTGCTCTTGGGAGGAAAGCTATGGCAAACCTAGACAGCATATTCAAAAGCAGAGACATCACCTTGCCAGCAAAAGTCTGTATAGTCAAAGTTATTGTTTTCACAGTAGTAATGTATGACTGTGAGAGTGGGCCCATAAGAAAGGCAGAGCATCAAAGAATTTGATGCTTTCAAATTGTGGTGTTGGGGAAGACTCTTGAGAGTCCCTTGGGCTGCAAGGAGATTAAACTAGTCGACACTGTAGCTAACTTTGTAGGCTGTCTGTGTCCCAGGCTTGGTTGAATCTTGCTGGGTGATGCAATGAAGGGGAATTTCCTATTGTGGCTGAATGGCTTTGTCCTGAAGGATAATCCCATCATCCTGGAGCTGAGATCTTTTGTTTTGTAGAAAGACTAGCCCAGTCTTTCATCTTGTAGATAAGTGGCTCCAAAATATCTGCTGGGGGTAGGGAGCTGGGGTCTTTTGTTTCTGTTTCCTTTAAGATTTTTATTTCTCTTTTAGGGGAAATATTCTGTCTTTTTAATATTTCCTAGAATATTTCATTTATCCAGGAGAGGGGTGGGTGTAAGCTTTCTACAGTATTCATTGCAGATAATGCTGTTTATCTTATCACAATGCTGTAGAAATGATAAAAATGAGCATAGTACATTTGCAAACCTGTACTTTCAGGGAACCTCAAAAGCTGGAACAGTTCCAAATGGTTTATTTAAACATTTATATCCTGCTTCCCCTCCACAGGCTTATTTGCAAAAAGATATAATCCAGACCTAGAAGCTCTGTTTCAATTGGAAGGAAGGTGTATCTTGGCAGGAATGGGAAATATGCAGCCTTTGCTGAGCTTCATCTTACAGCATTTCTTGACAGTGGGCTTACTAGCTGGAGCAGCTGCAAGCTGTGTTTTAAGAGTGCCATAAAGTCTCCATCATTGACACAGAGAACAATGGAATACATCAGAAGATGGCAAGAAGAGGCTCCCCTCCCATGGAGGGCCTAAACTGAAGGAAGTAATCTGGTGCTGGAGGTCATGTCCTAATGCAAGGGTCTTCAAACTTGACAAGTTTAAGACTTGTGGATTTCAACTCCCAGAATTCCTGAGCTGACTGGAGGAGGAATTCTGGGAGTTGAAGTCCACAAGTCTTAAAGCTGTCAAGTTTGAAGACCCTTCCTAATGCTACACTACCATCTGGGTTGATTTGAAAATATACGTAGTGCAGGTAAGATTTGTACTGTATGTTCTTTAAAGGGAAAATCTTTAAATGAAGCTCAGAGCCCAGTGATTTTACAAACATGTCCTTAAAGGGATTTTGGAAATTGTACTAAAGCACTTTATTAGACTGTTTCAGTCAACTAGCCTACAGTCCTGGGATTTTCTAGTAGTCTTCTCACCTAGTGCTCTCAAGACCAGTTGTCAGTTATTTGCTGCTATCAAGCTGACCGACATAGGCCGTATGGACACATAGGTATCTATACAATACATAATACTGACTACAAAATATGGATTACTGTATATATCCTTTTAAATATGTAGTCTTAGCAGCTAAAAATGTATCCGCGTATTTTTACAGTGACTGTGCTGGCACATTTATACCTCTTCACTGTTTTATTTTTTGATATTTTCTTGAGATATAGCTTTTTGGGAAAGAGCTTTAAAGTCGAACCATATACATGATGTAGCTGAGATAATAAAGGCAACAGGAACGAGGGTGTTTAACCGCGTCCCTCTTTATTAATTCTACCCGCCCCATTTCCTCTTTCAAATTCAAATTAAAGCCTTGCAATCCCTTGGCCGTCTCGGCTAAATAATTAATTGCCGTTCATTAATTGCCACAACTTGCTGCTGATTAATTGCTAGTAATTAATTGTACAGCGCTGTCTCTTGTTATTCAACTCCAACTCTTTTCTAAGAGTTGCAACGCCACCCTAACAAGCACAAAACAATTCTGCCTTCCACGACTGAGAAAGACGCCGTACGTTTTGTTGACCGTCCGTCAACATGTTGTATCTCTTCTCCTTGTCTTCCCTCCCAGGGTTAGAGAATGGTACGGTCCAAAGCCCGCCTGGCGCTCTAGAATGTCGCAGTTGACAACTAGCATAGCAACCGAAGCTTTTGAGACGGGCGGGCGCGAAGTGGTTTGTTAGCTACAGATCGCACCTGGCTGGTTCCCCGGCTCAGTCCTTCCTCTGTGGAAGGACCTCCGTTCCTGGTAGGTTCGCCGGTCCTTCCAAGCGAAGGACAAACTAAAACTGGGAAGGGCCGTGGAGGAGGTAATTGAGAGTTTCTTGGGTCCGCTGCAAATGCAAAGACTTTTCCTTCGGAGCAGCGCCTGCCCCCTTTGGTCTAGTAGTGGCTTCTTTCTGTTTTGCTTTAAGACTAAAAGTTACCACTTGCATATTTTACTACAGGTTCTTTGTCCACCTCGCCAGAACGCTCTGCTTTAACTAGTCCCCTGGTCAAAGAATCATAGCTTTTGGAAGGGACCTTAGAGGTCTTCTAGTCCAACCTTCATCCCGGTATCCTCCTTAAGAGATGTATGTATGTGTTGTGCATGTGTATGTATTATTCAACTCCAACTCTATGTGTATGTGTGTGTGTATACAGCTATGTGAAAAAGTCCTGCACGGTTTACGGTTTATAACATTTTTTTGGATAGGCCATTGATTTTATGATATTTTACGCTAACTGATATGCAAATATTGTTATATTTAAATAAATACTGGTGGTTTTAAGTGAAAAACACAAGCTTTTTGCAATTTGGTGCTGTTTGGATGGGGATTGTGAAATTTCCTGCATGCTTACAATGCATGCTTACAATGACTATGAAAACAGATTAACTGATGCATACCCAATGGCATAAGTGTTGCAATTACTAAGGCCGATGCTAGTGTTTTGTTAACATTTTTATTGTTTTTGGCCCTGAAAAGGATCATTTAGGTAACCAAACATGGTTACTAATATGAAATTGGCCAGCCCTTATTGCTTATCACCAGGTGGCATCGCTTCGGCATAGACTGTATAAGCCTTTGCACATGATCTTTGGTGATAATGTGGTGCCAGGCTGCAATAATAGATTCAATCAGCTCCTGCTTGGTCTTTGAATATTTCTTGCTTATTTCGTAACCAATCTTGACCCACAAGTTCTCAACTGGGTTTAAATCCAGGCTCTGAGCTGGCCAATCCAGGAGTCAAACGCTATGCTTCTTTATCCAGTGCTGGATGGACTTGGCTCAATGACAAGGAGCGTTGTCATCCTGGAAGTAAAAGTCCTTCCCTACAAGTTGCTGAGCTGAAGGAAGCATAGTGTTTTCCAGGACTTCAACATACTGCTTGGAATTCATGATTCCCTGCACGATTTGTATCCAACCAATACCAGAAGCAGCGATACAGCCCCAGATTATCACATGCAATGGATGCTTCACAGATAGATTCAGGCAGTACGGTCTAAATTCTTCAGCTGGAAATCTTCTACTTATTGCACTGATTCCCGGTCAAATAGAAATTGCTCTCATCACTGAAGATGACCTTAGCCCACTGTTCGTTGGTCCACTTGGCATACTTCTTGGCCCATGCATGTCGACAAGAGTGGTGAGCATCTGTGAGCAAAGATTTACTTTGAGCCCTGCAGCCTTTGAGCCCTCTGGCAAGCAGTCTGTGACACACTGTGCTTGTGCACACTTTTACATGATGTGTTTCACCCCAAATTCTTGTAATCTGAGGTGAGGTGAGTTTCCTGTCAGCCATTGAAATGCATTGCAGAGCCAGATCTTGCCATTTTGTTGACTTTTTTGGTCTTCCAGAGCGGAGCCTGTCATCAACTGAACCAGTTATTTGGTATTTTTCAACCACTCTGCTCACTGTGGTGCAATGGCATTTCACTCTCTTGGCTATTTCTGTACAGGAGTAACCCTCTTCATGAAGCACAGTGATGTGTTGCTGCTGCTCAGTACCGGTAAAAGCAAAGGCCTTCAACCTTGCCTGCAGCCAGAGCTAAATTAAATTTCTCGATGCTTTTCATGCCTATTTATAGTCAGAGTATGACAAATTGATTTGCTCATAGATTTAGCCTCTGTGCATTTTGATTGGTCACCCAAAGCTCGCTGCTGATTGGCTACTTTTGATCCTAACATTCTAGAAAATGCAAGTTATGTTTGTTTTTAGCACATAAACTTACTCAAAACCTTAAAAAGACTTTGGTTATATTAATAAAAAATATACATCTCAATCTAACTACAGAAATTTTTATCAAAAGTACTAATTTGGCATAGCTTCTATGAGTGAAAAGTTGATTAAACGTGTAAATACAGCTTAAAACTGAAAGCGTGCAGGATTTTTTCACACAGCTGTATATACACACACATGTGTATGTGTGTGTGTATATGTGTGTATATATGTATATACGTGTGTGTATATGTACGTGTGTGTGTAATATACTGTATATATCTGTGTATACACACACACACACACACACATAAGCAGGGGACTTTAATGGGTGCTAGGCGTTACACTGAAGTTTTCTTTTTTTTAGCAAGCATTCTGTTTGCTGCTAAATCAGTGGTTCCCAAAGTGGGCGGTACCACCCCCTGGGGGGCAGTGGGATGCCTTAGTGGGGCATTAAGAGGCAAGGGAGGTGGCAGGGGGGCGCTAAGAGGCGGCAGGGGGGGCGTTGGAGGAGTCCAGCCACACCGAAAAAAACATGCGGCGGCTGGAGGTTTTTTGCAGGCACGAGATCAGCGTAGTGCTGTAGGCGGGATTCACCCTTCCCACCCCATGTAAGTGCTGCCTACACTGAGGTGCAGCAAGTCCCCACATGGGCCGGGTCAAGCCGGCTGCGAGGAAGGTCTCCCCAAGGAAGCGAGGTAAAAGCACATGCGCCGCCTCATAGTTGTGTCACAGGAATTACATAGGGCGGGCCTTTCGACATGTTGAGTGTTCTTGTTGGAATCGAATGTCGGGAGGTTTTGCTTGGTGGACCAAAGCCCAGAAGTCGGTGCGAAGCGATGTCGGGGATTACGGGAGGTGGGACGGACTCTGCTAAGAAGCGGCTGCTGAAGGGCTGTGTGCTAAGAGGCGGCAGGGGGGCGCTTGAGGAGCCGGCACCGCAGGCTCATCCCATGTACTTTTGCACTGGAGCAGAGCAAGGGGCTCAATGGCATCAAATGTAGCAGTGGCAGCACATAGGGAAAATCACTCTGGCTTTGCTCTACTCTCCCAAAGTGCCTCTGCTGTCGCATTCTGTCTGTCTGTCCGTCCATCCAAAAGGTCTGCCTGCCTGCCTGCCTTCCTGCCTACCTACCTAACTGCCTGCCTGCCTCTTTCTGTCTACCTACCTATGTACCTACCAATATGGATTTACCTACCTACCTACCTATCTATCCTTACATCCATCCAAAAGGTCTCTGTCTGCCTGCCTGCCTACCTACCCACCTACCTATCTACCAATATATCTACCTACCTACTTATCTACCAGTATATCTGTCTATCTACCTACCTATCCATCCATCCATCCAAAAGGTCTGCCTGTCTCCCTGCCTGCCTACCTACTTATCTATCCATATATTCATCCGAAAGGTCTGCCTGCCTGCCTACCAATATATCTATCTATCTATCTACCTACCTACCTGGGTCTCTCTATCCATCCACCCATGTTTGAATCATTGGCCCCGCAGGCACATCGGGAAAGTAGAGCAAAGCCAGTCTGGGAGGGAGGGAGAGAGAGAAACCTGTTGCATCAGATTGAAATGAAGCCTAGTTTAGACTGAGGTCCTTTTCCACAATGAAACATCTTTGGCTTCTATTAAAGGTTTTGTGGACAAAACATGGTCAAGACTATCAGGAAACTCTCACATCTTGTTGAGGCTTTAAACAGATCCATTGGACCAGATCTCCACTCTAAAAAATTACTTTTCCCCAATGTGAATTGCCGATTCTAGTGCAATGACCTACTCCAGCAGGGTTAGAAGGGAGTGTGTATGTGTGTGCGCGTATGCATGGCTGTCAAAACTCCAAAAACAGGTCAAGTAGCTCTGGGGAGGCCAGTCATAAATTAGAACACTTGCTAAACAACCAGCCATTAAGTGAGGACCACTTGTATTTGGTTTGCCAGTTACCTGGCCACGCCCACCCAGTCACATGACCACCAAACCATACCTACCTAGTCATGTGACCAGCAAGCCACGCCCAACCAGCTAGCCACACCAGCCAGTCACGTGACCAGCAAGCTACGCCCTCAAATTAGGTCATGCCCACAGAAATTTGAATCCCACCCCTGGGTGGGGGGCACCGAGGATGAGTTTGTAGCACCAAGGGGGCAGTGGACTGAAAAAGTTTGTAGTGCTACATTATCAGCACTCCACCCAGCTGAAGTATAAGCATGTGAAGAAGCTAGCTTGCTTTTTTTCTAGGTACAAGTCTGTTAATTATAATACATAATCAAAATTCAGGTGCTTGGCAACTGGCTCATATTTATGATGGTTGCAGTGTCCCTGAGTCATGTGATCATTTTTTTGCAACCTTCTGACAAGCAAAGTCAATGCAAAAAGCCAGTTACTAACTGTGTTAGTAACTTAACAAATGTAGTGATTCATTTTACAACTGTGGCAAGAAAGTCGGAAAATGGGGCTAAACTCACTTGACAACTGCCTTGCTTAACAACAGAAATTTTGGACTCCAAAATATTGCCTGAGGAGAATTATTATCAGATAGATAGTTCCGGGAGGGGCGGGGTGTCATTTCAAGCTATAGACAGCAATCATTTGTTTAAATTCATTGGAAAATCTTACTAATTTGTATACCACATAGCAGTTGAAATAAATGTATTAGTGCAGGTAGAATTTCTATATGTAGTGGCATGGTGGCCTAGTGGTGAGGACACTCACCTCCCACTCGGAAGGTTGACAGTTCAATCCCAGGTAACAGCATTTGAAGAAAAAAATATCTGCTGCAAAACTCCACATGGTGTCAGGAAGGACATCCGGCCAGTAAACAGTCAGTTCCACCCAGTTGCCCTGACTGTACCCTGGATTAAGGGATTACAGGGAGGTGGGGTTTTCTTAATGTTACATGTTTTATATCAGGTAACAGGGAATGATCTTTTTGATTTCTAGAAGCCATAAATTCCAACAAGAAGATGGAAGTTGTAAGTAATATTCAGACTGAATTCCACAGCACCATGGGGTCTTTCAGAAGCCCTAAATCCTTTCTTCTGGACAGCTTTGTAGAGGAGCCCCAGAAAACAACTGATGTTCCCAATCACCTCCTGGAATCAAGTGAGTGTTTAGTTGACTATTCTCAGGCAGAAAAGAATTGTTGGCTACCTTAATAATCTTGACAAATTTGATTGTTTATCACCTCAGCTTATAGGCCGAATCTTATTGCACCAAAGTTCATTTCAAAATATAATAATTCGGTAGATTATCACCAGCTGTTGCTGTTAATCGCAGGCATTCATCTTTCTTCCTCCCTTGCAATCCACTCCTGAGATTGGAAGATCCTTCCCAGTAGTTGAGGAAGGGGGAAACATAGGGGATTGTCAGTGGAGAGCAGACAGTCTTACTGCACTAACAGTCCTCTTTTATATTCTTTCAAGACATACATCTTCATGTAAGATACCGTATTTATCGGCGTATAACACGCATAGGCGTATAACACGCATTCCCTTTAAGAGGGAAATTTCAGGAAAAAATATGCGGCGGGCGCAGCTGACATCACGTCACGACGCTGCGCCGCCGCTTGGCACTATTGGGAACGGGATCCCTAAAGAGGATTCCGCTCTTGATTATCGGCGTATAACACGCATACATCATTTGCCCCCTATTTTCAGGGGGGAAAAAGTGCGTGTTATACGCCGATAAATACGGTAATTTGAGTTTGAATACTTTATTGAGCCAAGTGTGATTAGACACACAAGGAATATTTCTCTGGTGCAGAAACTCTCAGTGTACATGCAAAGCAACAGAATAATCATAATCATAATACCAATAAGAGGAGGTAGTAAAGAATACATGATAATAAGACAGATAAATAATAACACTACAGCCATACTACATGGGTAAATATACATAGTCATAGACAGCACTGACAGAAACAGCATTGTTTCTGACATTCTAGACGTTCATATTGAATGAACAGAGAATATTAGTTATTTGCTAAATTTATTGGCTCCCTATCTTACTGTGGGGCTACTCTAGGCAAGCTTACAATAATAAAAGGGAAGAAAATGAAAGGACCGTAAACAGAAGAGAAATAAAATAACAGAACAATAAAACGAACAATGAAAAAAGCAACACAGCAAGAGTACAACAATATGATAACCAAAAAGATGGATGCGTGGAAAATGGCGGGGGGGGGCACACTCTGCTACCAGACCAGCAGGTACCTCCAATGTGGAACACCCCCCTATTTGATCCCAGTCTCTTGCGGAAGGATAAGAGGTTGGGGGCAGATCTTAGATCTTAAGATACTCCAAAGCGCAAGCATTGCAACAGAGAAAGCTCCTGGATCCCCATAGTTGGAGTGGGATCTGAAATAGGTCCTCTCTGCCTGTATAATATAATTGAATAATACAATATCATTGATTTGCAGTTGAATCCCATAGATAATGCTACCTTAGGATGAAGCCTAATGTGGGCCGGGGGTGGGGGAGACTGTCAGATTGAGAAATGGGGTAGTTTGTGATTTGGTAGGCTAAATGGATTGTTTTTGTGCCATCTTGATATAGATTATATCAGTCCATCTAATATTAGGTGGGGGGAAAACAGAATGAAATTAGTCATAGTGAACTCCTAGAGCTATTGTCTGGCTGTGCCGATTATTGTTTTGTTTCTTTTTTTTATTTCAGAGATTTATACAAAGCTATTAAGAAATAATACTATACAGGCTAAACCTGCCATCATGCATTATGGAGGATTTGAGGTAGAAAAACATCATCAGCAAGTGCTGGTAAGTAACGAGAAAGTTGAAAGCTAATACCCTGAAATGAGCTCATGCATTTATTAACTTATTTATTATTTACCCACATACATATTTGGGGAGGGTGGCTTAAGGGTTTCAGTGTCATGATTATTAATGTTGTAATCCATCCTTGGTCATGTACGTGTGAGTTGGGTGGCCATATAAATTTGCTTAATCTATAAAATATGCTGTGTAGTCCTTAGGACTCAAAGCCGCTTACATTATGAAAATAATATATATAAAATGCAATTTTAAAAGCAGTACATTAATTACTGTTCATAAAAGCTATTGTTGTCCTTGGGAGATATCCTTTGGGGGCATGTGATTTTAGAAGGAGGGAGCTGGTCCTGAGAATGCGGTTCTCCAAATCCCAGCATCCCACTTGTTTTGTATTCTCTTTCTGCTAAGACAGAGTAGGGCAGATAGATTCTACAAGAAGAAGAAAATCCCAAAGATAATGAGGTCCTAAGCTGTATAAGGTGTTATATTCAGGACTTTGAATTGGCTTCAGAAGCCACAGTCAACCAATGCAGCTCCTACAGAAGGGGCGTTATCCAGATGAATTGACTAGTGCCACTTAGCACACTGTATTCTGTTCCATTCATGTCCTCCAAGTTAACTTACGGTATGTGTTCACCATTTTGTCTACATTGCTTTCTGTCTGTAATTGTGCCCAAAATGCTGACAGGAATATCTTTTTTCTTTCTTTGAATTATTTGTTTTATCCTACAGAAACTGATAAATATTTCTGGAGAAGTTATAAATACCCATATTATTCCGCCGGAGACAAACTATTTCCAGATTAAATATAACAAAATTGTAAGTGTCGGTTCAATAACCTTGAGAGTGCTCACGTTTATTTTGTCTCTTCTTTTTGAACTTTGTCAAACTGGAAAACAAATAGTTTGAAGCCTTCCATAGGAAATTGTTCTGCTCTGTTTTTATAGCAGCGGCTAGTCCCTGGCTTGTCCTTTACAGTAATGGTTGATTTCTGTCCTGATGAATGGCGATACTATTACGACTGCATCCGAATCCATTCTCAGGTAAGAAAAGACAATAGATCTATGTAGGAACTCCCCTGTCCATGTAAATGTAAATCAATATAGTGCTGACTGTTCATGATATCAGCACATACAATGAATATTTTTACTATGCTTAGATTGAAGATTCTTTAAACTCCTTAGTGATCTGCTTCTTTTACTAGTCAGTTTCTTTGACTCATTCCTTTTCTTCAAGTTATTTTGTTCCAAAGCCAATCAAAAGAGAATGCACCCAGTTGGGGGAAAAAATAGAAGCTCAAAAGGAGTATATACTTCAGTTTAAAATAAAGGAGGTGACATATTTTCATTGTTTTCCTAAGAACTGGGGTGCTTATTTAAAAACATTCATGAATGTGTACACTAGGTTATCAGTTTTAATTCTATTTGTGCTACATACAGCTTTCTTACTAATTGTGATGAACTTGTGATAAATTAGCCAAAATGTGCCAAAAGTGATTGGTAATTATATTATTTTGGTCAATTTATCACTACTTCAACCAAAGCTGAGTTTTATTTTAAATTTCTGATTTAGAGATTTTCTTGCAAACCAAGATACTGGTTGCATCCCACCAATTATGCAGTACATCGATGCATAATGAATTGTAACTAGGTTTAACTATGTTAATCTTTTTTCTGTTTAGAACTCAAGTTTCCAAGTACTTTGGCATCCTGTTTCTTACACCTTTTCTGAACTCAGCATAATATTTATTCTTTTTTTAATACAATAATTTTTTATCCAGAAAGTTAAAATACAATCTCCAAAAAAGAACTAGAATGAAGTTAGACAAAACATTTTTAAATGTGCATTAGAAAAGACAATACACACACACACACACACAGAGAGAGAGATAGACAGACTAGAGATAGAGATATTCCCTCTACTTGAATACTGATAAATATATTGCAGCAATAATAGTTCTGCCCCTTGCAAAGCAGGCCTATAATTTATAAATTGCTGCATATCTATTCTAATTTAATCTGTCATCTATCTACTACCGTATTTCTAATTAACAGGTAAGGTAGTTAACAGGTAAGCCAATAGCAAAATTAAACATCAAATCCCTCTGTTAACAATCTAATATTGTATTTAACTCGTAGAAAGTCTACAATGTTTCCCACCCTAAAAGAAGTAGCATGGTGTACATGCATGTGTGCGTGCATGCAAGTGGAAAAATTCAGATCATGTTAATTTTGGATGTCAAAACTTCAAGAACCAGAACGGGGTTTAGTCCTCCCAAGTCTTAAATCTCGGAAAGTATATAAAATTAGGCTTTCATATGATGCATGTTTTATATTAGCTGGGAATTAAAATATCCCCATAATTATTTAAGTCATATGAGCAGTGTAGCCTTAACTATGTAAGAGAGCCGAACTAGTTCCCCCCTAGATCACGATTCTCCTGAGACTGTCTGTATCCTTCTCTTCTTTTCTCCTCAGGGAGATGAAACTTTGCTGATCCCTCTCCACGCCTATCCTGTGATGAATAATGTAGATTTTCCATCCTACATTAATTTGTCGGATGTTCCTTTGGGACAATGGCAAGTTGGCTATTAAAGCAATAACTTTTCTTTCATCTCTTCTTCATGCATGATAAAAAGAATTAGCATAATTAGACTTTGGCCGGTGGGCAGCGAAAGAACAGAATGCCTCATCTATAGAATTAATTCAATCGGGAAATGCAATTAAAGTTGTTTTTATTCTAACCATATTTATATATTTTTCATTTGGTGACAAGGCACTGTGAAATGTGATTCTGGAATTACTTTGTAAAATTGTTGATAGCTATTTCACCCTGGTTGTGTTCAGTGTTCACTCTGGAGAACATTTGTAAAGAGAGAAAATGAAAGCGGGAGAGTAAAGATCTAGATAATATTTTTGTTTTGCGGAGCCTTAAATCCGTTAACAAAATATGATTGGTGGGGAGGTCTTTTTTTTTCTTTTTTTATTTTCCCCTGATCTTACTTTTTTTTGAAAACAAACAAACAAAATTTCTTTTTCTCTGGGTAAAGCATTCCTACGCTAACACAATCTGTGTTAGGATCACACATTTTGTGGGGATAAATGACCATATACACAGAAATAATATGCCTATGGATAACTGCTATGAAATAATAGCATGTTTGTAGTATAAACTGAGAAGAATTACTGCTCTCTGAGCTTGGTTGCTTTCTTGCAGTCGTTTCATTACCCAAACTAGGTAACATCATCATTATGATTTTGCCTACTTTGAGTAATGAAACATCTGCAAGAAAACAACCAAGCTCAGAGAGCACTCATTTCATTCCTGAACTAGTAGTATAACTTGGTAGTAGTAGTAGTAGTAAGTAGTAAGTTTTATACTCAAAAATACCATCCCTGCCTGTTAAAGGGAGCCACTTTACTTGCAGTTCAATTGTATATTCTAGCACTGAACTTTTTTCCTGTTGTAGAAGCAGATGTATACATATTTGAAAAAGTTATATAAAGAAGTTTTTGTGTTCTCTGTGCTGTAAATTTCACACATCTCATGTTGGAGCAAGGTCAAAAATTTATGGCAGCCCTGCCTGTCTGAGCTTTCAGGATACTCTTGCATTATTTCTCGAGAATGTTCAAATTCTCCATCTAATATACTTGTTAAATGAACTGAGAATGATTTCTGAGTGCATCTGCATAGGATTAGGGAGTTATTCTTTCTTAGATTTTATTTTTACTTTTAAATCTTATATTTTTTTTTCTTTTTTCATTACAAATGCTGTGTTCCTCCACCCACCCCTTTTTTTCCCTCCTGCTTTGATCCTTGGCCTATGCCTTCTATGCATCCAAGGCCTCCTTTATTTGCAAAGGATAGAAATGCTTCCCAGGTTAAATTTCTTAAATGCCCATCAAAGAAAGATACTGTTGTTCCTATTCGCATAAACAAGAAAGACAGACAGAATTGTTATAAGGAAGTACTGTATGTAAACTACATTCCGTTGTAATCGGCTAGACAGGATTCAAGTGAGACAGTTTATTTATATTGGAGTGTGTGGAATGAAATATACTTAAATGGAGAATATTCAGATTTTTTTTTTCCCTAGATGATAGTGTAGCAAGAATTGCTATCTGCACGTAAAAGTAAATTTGGGGAAAGATTACGAGATACTCAAGAAAGTACAAATTGAATATATATATAATAGCATTGGATCTTATGGAGGAAGTCCATTCCCTGAAGCTCCATTGCCTGATACCCGCCTAGACTAGAGGGTCATGCAGAATTGCATTCAGTGCTTCTCCCTTACATTCCATACTGAGGTTTGGAGTAAAGCTTCTTTATTGATTTAGACTGCTGTCCTAAACAAGAAATGAACTCATGCATACAATCATAGTAATTTTTAAACAAGGCTTTATAAATACGATACAGTATATGCAGTATGTATTACAAGTAAGAGTCAAGTTATAGATTTAGTTTTCCGCAATTCTACCCTCTTTTGGTAAAGAAATCTAGTTTCCAATGCTATAGAAAAACAACTTTCCAGCAAAGTTATTTCTGTAATCAGAATTCGTTCTTATTATTCATGTCGTTTCACTTGAAGAATCCCATTAATGGAAGTGAAGAATTGTAATCTTTCAGCCACAGCCATTAATGATTTTTTTTTCCAGATTAGTTTACAGAATTAAATTTACTGAATTAAAAATGTGTAGTTTCATAGACTTTGCTGTATTTTCCAAATAGAACAAAGTCTGTGAGGTTGCATGTTTTAAAATCATAACAAGTAGTGCAGTATTGCAGACCTATTAAAGAAGTAAGCCTCACTGAATTCAGCAGGCTTTCAGGGAGATGGGTGGCATAGAAATATGAAATATAAATAAATAAATTACAGCAGTGAAACTTTACTTGTTAATTTTGAAAAAGGAAGAATATTTAAATTAAAATCAAGTGAGGTCTAATTTTTACTTGCGAAAACAGGAAACTGCTCTTTCCTTTATATGAATTCATAATGCAAAAGCTCAAACCTTACTAAAATAAATTACATACATACAGAGGTAAATGCATATCTGTTTTCAATTATTAATATGAGACTGCCAACTTTCATAAAATATGAAATCATAACTTATCTAATATAGTTGCTTGATTAGGGCGGCCTATTCATGTAGCTCGTTCTCCAGTAACTATATGAAATGCTTTTAAATAAAATTTGGGTGCAGATCATTTAAATTAGAACAGGCATTATTTGGAAAATTGCTCTCCTGTTTACAAGTTCTGGGTTTCATGCCATCATATCAGCATATTTTATGCCATTCTACTGCTGGAATGATAATATTAAAAATTTGAACATAATTATTTGCTATTTGGTCCTCCTTTTTCAGTAAGTCCTATGTGATCCCACTGCAGTGCAGCTGCCCCATAGATTTTGAGTTTCAGATTGAGTACCTTCAATCCCACAAAGCCTTTACTGTACAACCTATGTCAGGTAAGTTCTGAAAGGGAAGCCGTGTTTCATGAATGTTAGGAATTTTAAATAATAATATGAATGAATAAATGAATGAATGAATGAATGAACCTTAAATGGCTATCTCCCAGATCTCATGCATCACCTTAAGTCCTCCCAAGTTCTGTTGAATTTGACTTAGCATGTTATGTGATCCTATCCATAGGTTCTAATTATATACACCAAAAGCAAATCAATTTACCGTGTACATACTTACTTCCTACTCTGCCTTGATAATGGGGACATTTGCTCAAGCAAATAGGCCTTTGAAATACAGACAGTCTTCCCAAAACTTAGCCTGCCTTGGATGCCAATCTCATCGGAATGGTTCACAGACCCTCTTTTTGTAAAGCTAACCAAAACTGACCTTTTGTAATCAAAACACTTTATGTTGATTTTAAATCCTCTCATCATTGTCTCCAGGCATTGGAATGAACAATAGGAAAAATAATGGGAAGGATTTGAAGACGGATAGATTAGGAAAGCCATGTCACGAACTTCTCAGAAAGCAATCCTAATTGAAATTCAAGGAGGAAAAAAAATGTACTCAAAACTTTTGAAACCCACCAATTCACACGGGCAGAAATATTTTTATTGGACTTTTCAGTGCAGCGCATCTAATTTTTAGGATATTGACCCTACCCACCCATTCAAAATAGCAGAATGATCTGAAGGAGATGGGCAGTTCAGAAATGTGAAAACTAACTGATTAAATACACTTTATTATACTAGCTCTAAATTGAATATTGGGAAACTTGATCCAAGTCTTTCCAGGGAAACAAGAGGCTTTTGAATTCAAAAATCCTTTCGTTCCAAATTATTTTTATTCCAAAATCATCCTTTGGTACACTGGGCCAGCAGGAACAGTCAATGTACATATGTACAATGGTTCAGAGGGGGGACATCTTAATCTTATTTAGAAAGCAATCCAAGTACTTGAAAATTGCTTTGCCTAGCAATATTTCATTTTCCAATCAGCCAATCAAAATATTTCCTCTCTTGCAGCATCTGGAAAAACATGCGCACACACGCATAGAGTATATGTATTTAGACAGGAAGATAATTGCAGACTTTTAGAATAAGTTAATTAACTCCAACATAACGTTTTGTTTGTTCATTACAGGAATAATTCCAGCCAGTGGGAAAGCAGAGGTGGTGATTACGTTTGCACCTTTTGAATATGGGACAGCCCAAATAAAAATCCAGCTGTGGATTTCGCAGTTTAACTCAAAACCTTACACTTGTACGTTCACGGGAACATCTACCCCACACCTAAATTTAATGTACGTTAAGCTCATAGTGTTTTGAATATTAGTTATCAAAAATCTTCATTAGATAATATTTGCAATTGAGGGTTATCTTTCAAAAAAAAAAAACCTATATCAACTGAGTAGGTCGAATTCCCCAAAATGTATCATATTGCAGATGTTAATTACATTTATCTTCTGTTGAAATTGATGTACTGTAAAATATTAGTCCTGGTTAAACGCTTTTTCTGCACTGCAATTTGTAGGTGCTTGCCTCAATGGTAGTTTGGCCAGACCATGTTTACCAAGACTCTTGGTTGGTGAATTCTCCTGCCTCTTTATCCTTTCTGGACCAGTGAAAATATAACATTGTTCAACCATGTTTTCTGTCACTTAGGGGCTAGTAGAGGAAAGTAGCAAAACTGTGAATCATTTCACAAAACAATTGTCCATGGAGAGCAATGGCTGGAGGGGAAATTTAGGTGAAAAGTTTTCATTTGAGTTGTAAGATGCAAGACAGCATGCCAGCAGCAGAATCACTTAATACACAGGTAGTTCTTGACTTACAGCAGTTTGTTTAGTGACCGTTCAAAGTTGCAACAGCACTGAACAAAATGAGTTATGACAAATTTTCATACTTATGACCATTTTGCATCTCCATAGTCATGTGATTTACATTCAAATGCTTGACAACTGGTTCAGATTTATGACAGTTGAAGTGTTCCTGGGTCATGTAATCACCTTTTGCATCCTTCTGACAAGCAGTAGGGAAGCTAGATTCACTTAATAACCACGTTACTAATTTAACAACTGAATTGATTCACTTAAGAAATGTGGCGAGAAGAATCGTAAAATGGGACAAAACTCACTTAACAAATTTCTCACTTAGCAACATAAATTCTGGCCTCAATTGTGGTCCTAAGTCGAGGACTACCTGTAAAAAGATACAAATGGAATGAGGTCATTATAAAATGGTTCACTAGTCATGGACCCCTTTCACCCCCAAGGGACTCACTAATATTGGCCTTGCACATCCCTGCTGTGTTATGGATTCCAGGTGTCTTCAAAAACTAAACTGATTAACTCAAGATGATTAACACAAGTTAATCAACTCCCCTCCAACACCAGAGGAAACACTGATGAAAGTACCTCCTCCAAAATTGTGAAATAGCTTTCACATTGTTGAGAAGGCCAGCCTCCTTTGTCTCCGGGATTCCTCTCCTCCTCTTCCTCCAAGAAGCCATGGAGCTATGACTTCTCCTCAATCCCAACTGCACAGAGAAGTAGCTGTACTGTTCCCTAAAGAGAAGTCAGCTTGCTTTTCTCTTCCCTTCCCTCATTATTTAGCTAATGCAGCATGACATGCGATGGAGACGAGCAGTAGAAAACTAGCTGTCTCCTCGTTTTGATACATTGATAAGTGCCAAGAGGGTATAGTTGATCATTAGAGTGATGAGGGCAAAGATGATGCCTGTGAGGAAAGAAGTCATACTATTTCAGCCAGGAGAACATAATTCCAGAAACATTCAATCATATCTAAGCCTTCAGAGCTCCAGGGAGAAAACTGCCCTTGAAGACATTTAAAGAATGGACTGTTTTGGAGTAATAAACCAAACAAGCCAGTTTAAAATAAGTAATATGCCATTATTTCAATTGCAGTTGAGTCTGGAGAAGTGATATTGTGTCTCACGTGATTGAAGCAGTTTGCCAATTTTGGCCTCAGATTTCAAGATAAAAAAGTAAAAGTGTGTTTTACACACTTTTATAAAGTGTGTTTCAAAGGGAGAAGCATTTGCTACAAGATGTTTTTTTCTCTGGTGCAAATGAAAATCTGAATCGGAGAACAGTTTTGGCCTCCCCTTTGGTTACGCCACTATATTCCATTATTTCTCAAATCTACTGGCGCTACACTCAAGCATAGGGGTGGGGAACAATGGCCCCTTTATGACTTGTGAACTTCAACTCTCAGAATTCCTGAGCCAACATGCTGGCTTAGGAATTCTGGGAGTTGAAGTTCACAAGTCATAAAGGGGCCATCGTTCCCCACTTCTGCTCTAGGACATCCCTTTTACCTCAAAAATATCAGGAATCGGTTTAATGTATATGATGAAAAGGGAAATGTCTCCGTTTGTGCTGCATAATTCGATCTGCGTTCCATGTGTGCTATGAATACATGTATGTAGTTTTCCCAAGGGATCCTCTCTTAACTAGAACTTACCTTTCTAGAGCAATATTTCATTACCCAGATAATAAAGCTAATGTGTTTTCCCTCCCTAAAATTTCTGTGCTCCTCCCCCCACCCGCCCAACAATTTCAGAAAAGCAGATTTGGAAAAGCAAGAGTCAGTTTTGCAAAGAATACCAAAGTCTGCTGAAAAAGCAGTGCTGTGCCTGCCACAGAAAACACTATCACCGAGAGGAAAAAAAACCAGGCCGCTACAAAAAGGACAGGTACAGAATGGACAAAAATAAAACATTGCTATAAAGGAAAGAAATAACATTCAACAGCCATTTTCACATAACCTATTTATTTTTGTAGACTATTGAATATAAAAATTTGAGGTTCCCTGTTGATTTGTCAAATCCTTATGCCGTGGGAACAGTTTTGATTCAGGAACCAGGCAAATTGAAGATTAAACATTTAAGGGAAGGTAATAACTTTTATTATTATTGTTTGGTCACACAATCAGCCAAATATTTAGACTTGATTTGGCATTTTTATCCACCAATCAAGTCCTTCTCAAAGATAGTTAGGGAGATGTTTGATGGTGTTAAAGATCTCATCGCAGAATGGAAGCTGTTCCAGTAAAGCTGCTTTTTGCAATTGATTGACAGTGATTTTTGTCAATTCCAATATGTGTTCTTATTATACTTAATATTAGATTTTATCCTGCCCTTTTATATACAGCTTAAATCTATTTTACCAAGAGCTCCACAAACTTATCATATAGATAATATGTTAGCATTTATTGTGTCTGTCTCTCTCTGTGTGTGTGCATGTGTGTGTCTGTGTGTGTGTGTATCAGTCGTATAGGAAGTAATATAGAATGTATTTAATAATAATTTAATAATAATTAAATTAAATATCATAGGATGCTCCTGATATCAGCAAAGTATTTTGAAATCTTGCAACCTCTCAATAATTCTGCTTCTTTCAGATATTTAATAATGGG
The DNA here is from genome assembly GCF_049901715.1 of Pseudonaja textilis. Taxonomy (NCBI): domain Eukaryota; kingdom Metazoa; phylum Chordata; class Lepidosauria; order Squamata; family Elapidae; genus Pseudonaja; species Pseudonaja textilis. The sequence continues at coordinate 211,329,139 of NC_141990.1, forward strand.
AAATATGCTTAATGCTACCCTGTAGCAAGTAATTCATTGCCCTTTTAATATCTGATCAACGGTTTTTTATTTCTGTGTTATGCAGTCCTAGGACAAGGTGATGGAGGAACTAAAACACGACAGATAAAAGAAGCCGTTTTTCAACTAAAAGTCAAACAGGATATACAAGAAGAGGAAATAAATCAACTTAAGTGGTGAGTGATGGCACACTTTATACCAAATGGGCAGGAAGTTAAAATAACTCTTCCAATCAAATCATTCTGCCACTTAGCATATTAATAAAAGAGGTTTTGCAATAAACATTATGTAATTATTATTTCTCAGTTGGTATCTGATTACAGTTGTTACATGTACTAAAATTGTGGTTAATTGTTTCATTGTAGGTAAGCAGCAGATTGCAACAAAAGTGGGAAGAGACAATTTTAAATCTATTGGTGGCCTTGTAATAACTCTAGGTGTAGCAACACATTCTTCCAAGGATGATGATAAAGAGGCTTGATAGAGGTTTTAGAATAATGTGAAAAAGCAGAAGTAATAAGAGCGAATAATAAATAATAAATTGCTTGATCATTTGATTGATTGATTGATTCCAATCAAGTCATTCTTCCTTAATATGAACAGAAGCATTGCTGCAAAACCACCAATGGGTACAATCCATGCTCTAAGATATTAAAAAATGTAAAAACAAATCCAGGAAAAATATAATGTTAACCTAATTTATGACTGTCAAACCATGATTTCTAGTTTGCTGCACTCTGTGAATCTAGCCATTCTGATATGTTTAACAACCAGAGTTGAAACAAGCCATGATTTTACATATATAATGAATTAGCCATTATGATCTTTGACCTGGCTTGTCCAATATTAATTACAAATCCCCCTGCTGTAAATTTATGGAAATCTTATGAAGCATAAGTCAGCCAAGTGAAACATTTTAAAACCATGTGACTTCAGGAGAACAAATTTAAGCATGTCCTCATTTTTTTTACTAAAATAAGTGGATTTCTAAAACGTTCAGCTCTAAAATATTGTTATCCATCTTGTCGCCTCGTTGTCAGTCATGTGCATCAACACAGTACATGATTGATTATTTTGACACATGTGTGTGAGTGTGAAGTGAGAGTAGGTCAGTGGACAGCTAATCTTCAAAAGCTATTTTTATTTTAGGTTTATTTTTCTTCAGATGGAAGAATTGTTGATCAGGTCTGCTTTGTCTGAACTGATTTTCCCCCCACTAACCCTCTTTTCTTTTGAATTCAAACATAGGCAAGTTCATTTAGGTAAAGATCCAATATGTCCAACTCTACAAAAGCAAATCCTTGAAGATCGACTGAAAGAAGAAGAACTTTACAAGGTGAGGATATTGTATAAAAATAACTCCTACCTTTATACAGTATATATCTATGGAGATTCTCAATAATCCAGGTCGTGGTTGTCCCAGAGATGTTTTTTTTCCCCCCCAAAAGGCAACTGTATTTATTTGCTGCTTTCTTTGAAGACCTTTTGTTTCAGGTACTTCTTGGATGGGAAGCAAAACATTTTCCAAGAAAACACCAAGATAGTACAGTTGCCTTTGGAAAAGAAACAGCTTTGGGACTCTGGCTTCATGCATTCTGGGGAATATCAGGAGGATAGAATAAATTTTTAGACTAAAGAAGATGGGATCTTATCTTGAAACAAAGCAGGCCTCATCCTTGCTGCCATAATCTTTTGTATGTCTTACACTTATTTGTTTAAAAAAATGGTTTATTTTCCTAACTCCAGAGTTCACATGCAATGTCAAAAGAGAAGATGAGCAGCAGAAGAGAAATGGGGATAGTCTGCTGGACAATCCCTTTGGGAACATCTAAAGCACTACTGCTTTATTTCTTTTGGAGTCCTTCATTTTGTATATCTCAGATTGCACTTGGATGAGGTCCTGTCCCATAGAAGAACATGAGCTCCTCGGTGTGAAACCGCTTTCCAACCCTTTGCTTTTTATTTCTGTTCTTTAATACAATTCTGTCGAGGTCCATCGTCTCTCTCACATCTTCTCTCAATTTATTTTTCCTCAAAAGATAACTCTACTGCAAGCCAGTTATCTTTGAAAGATATATTTTTTAATGAACAGCAGATGTAGAACTGGATAGATGGTATTATAATTACAATCCCTTCCCAAGCACTTTGAAATGATTGCTGTGCAGCAATCCAGACTGAAAGTGGAAGATGGCTTGGCTTTGTTGGACTACGATGGCATAAGACCAGGAAAAGGTTCTGCTTCACTAAGAGCCAACACCAACTTGATGGAACATGATCAGCTTTTAAGAAAGTATCAGCGGACCTTATTGGAGCTTCTATGCAGATTCCAAATCATCTTTTCATCTTCAAGTGTAGCTGGCTGCAGAGCTTTGATTATTATTCATGCAGGCCTATTCTTACAGTTTTGAAGGAAATCCCATTGAACATAGTTGGATTTCATTCTGAATAGGTTGAAGATCTTCGACGTAAGATTGCTTTCAGCTGTATAAAATGATCTAAGGAATCCACGTATCATCTGCAATCGCATTTTTCTTTGAATGGTTCGAATTAAAATCCCTCATTTGTCAATACCTCTGTTAGATACAGATAGTCCTCGAATCATGAACCACAATTGGGATGGGAATTTCCATCATACATTTGGTGCAGTTGTAAAGCAAGTCATCACATGACCAGAGTCAATTTTAGCACCATTTTTTTTACCATGTTTGTTAAGTGAATCACGTGGTCAGTAAGCAAATCAGACTTCCCCCAATTGACTTTGCTTATTCGAAACTGTCTGGGAAGATACAGATCATGGTTATGTGACCACAAGACATGAAAACCGTTATAAAGGGAAGCTAGTTGCCCAGTGCCTGAATTGTGATCACAGGACCAGACGGGTGGTGCGAGAGATGCAACGTTGAGGACGGATCAAAAGTGACTTTCTCAAATAGTTCTTAGAAGAAAAGAAACATTTTGAGATCGCTTAAAGAGAAGAAGAGTCCTATATAAATGTCTTTGGACAATTCTCAGTCATCCAGGTCAAGGTTGTCCCTTTTTCAAAAGGCAACTGGACTTTTGTTTTTTTTCCTTGAAGACGTTTCACTTCTCATCCAAAAGGCTGCTTCAGTTCTTCAAGGTCTTTTCCTTCAAGGAAAGACAAAGTCCATTTGCCTTTTGAAAAAGCACCTTTGGGTAATATGTAGATCTCATTAGATTCCTGGGAATTATAATGTTACAATTAAATTTTCACTTTTGGAGGAAAGCCATGATTCTACAATATTTGGAGCATAGTGTCTGCAAACAACCCTATTCTGTCATGGGAATTAAGAGACTTGGACTGTCCAGAGGTTTTAGATTTCAATATCTTCTGGTTCCAACCAATATGATAAAGGCAAAAAAAAAGTGTTGGAGCTGTAGTCTAAATCATCTGGCAGGTTTATTCCTGTTCTACATTCACAGTGGTTTGTGTGTAGATGTAATAGCAACCATGTGGATAAGATACATACATTTGGCATGCTCGTATTACTAAACACAGTGTTTTTGATTGATGTGTTTTATTCACTCATTCATTTATGGTCCAAACTAGATTAAAAGAAGAGACCCCATTCTGGAGAAGGAGTTTGAAAGAAAGCATATTGAAATCTCTCTGAAACGTATCATCCGACACATCAGTGAGGTATGGCTTTGTTAAAATGGGTTAAAAGGTTTTAAAAGTAGATGGGATTTTACTTTAAAATTAAAAAAAATTAAAATTAAAGTAAAGGTTTATTTCCATTGTCAGGCCCTCTTGTCAGAATATTAACTGGCAGAGAAGTCTAGATGTTTGGAGCTGCACAAGTGAGAATTAGATTAGTATTGCATAGGGATCCAGTGGAAGATAACAGGTTTAGCAGGATGCTCCTATATTTCATGTGAAGTTGGTAAAAAGAAAAAAGTAATTACGGTATCATCATAAACTTTTGATTATGATTTAGATTAGGTTTTTTTTTAAATGAAATTCTTTAATTTTACTTTTAATAAACTTCCCTAGCCACCTGCCTCCAGATGGGCTGGATTTTTAACTCACTGTAATCCCCACCTAACATAGCCAAATTCAGGAGAGCTGAATCTTAAAACGTCTGGAGGAAGCAGGTTGAAGAAAGCAGTATTCTGTCTTTTGGTTCACTTGCTGGATATAAAGACAGATAGAATAACTCTACAAATTCTTCCATACAAAGTTTCTTTTATTGGATTATATTAGGTATCCTTAAGGTAACTCACGGTTATGTCAAGATGCATCTGATGTCCAATTCTTTGCATAGTTGAAATCGTAGTGTGAATGATAGTAATCTTTCTATCCCATATTTCATCCCATAGTTGTAGAATCAGGGGGAAGAGCTGCCACCATGAGGCTGTGTTTAGGCAAGAGTGAAGAAACCTCCCCCAACCCACCAAGGGTCAATTCAGTGACCAATCAGGGTTACGGATGTGACCACATGACATGTACGATATTTCCGAGATACCTTAACTACATTTACCATGATGCATTCCTTTAAGGGGACAGCTCTCAATTCCTAACTAACTATCCCAAATCCCATTAACTCTAAACTGTCTGGACAGCACAAGCAGAGTTTAGAACTTCAAAGATAAACCCATTTACAAGTAGTCCTTGACTTATAGCCACGTTCAAGCCCAAAATTTCCATTGCTAAGCAAGACATTTAAGTGACTTTTACCCCATTTTATGACCTTCTTGCTGTGATTATTAAGTGAATCACTGCTGTTAAGTTCGCAGCAAGGTTAAGCTTCCCCATTGACTTGGCTTGTCAGAAGCTTGCAAAAGGGCATCACATGACCCTTGGACACTGCAACTGTCATAAATACATGCCAGTTGCCAAGCATTTTGATCATGTGTCGGTGGGGATGCTACCAACAGTCGTAAATGTGAAAAACGGTCACACCAATTTTTTTCAGCACTGTTGTTAACTTCAGACAGTCACTAATGGTTGTAAGCCAAGATCTACTTGTACTTAACAACAGGCACTTCTTAAGGAACTTGTTCAAGCTTCAGGATTCACCCCTTCTTTTGTACGTTTACTGCTTACCACTTTGGATATCAAGGGAGATACAAAGTTCAGGATGGCTGAGGATTGCTGAGATGTAATCTTCCATTAAATTAGATGTAATAGCATTAATTCTGTTGTATCATTGCTTAAAATTCCAAACTCTGAACATTTATGGCTGCAACTTTCTTTTCTTGTCTGCCAATAGCGTCCCCAGTTTCAGCCTACTTTCGACCTTCTGCTTAATAATCCTTGGTATCACAAGCATAGAATTCAGCAGCGATTCCAACAAGCTGCACGAAAGGTACTGAAACAAAATTGCTGCAGGTAAATACACATGGGTAGATACCAGTTGCAGATAATATTTATTCATTTGCACAGCCTTTTTCTGATCCTATAGATACATGGTACCTGATGAATTTGCCTAAGAGATGAGCACTTTTTAAAATTGTACTTATTGGAGCTGTTGTAGATTCACAGTCTGTATGTGCATGCATAGAGTTGTATATCTTCAGCCCAGAAAAACTTTCCATTTAGTTGAAGCGGAGGAGTTAGGTCTATATTTGTTATCTGCTTAGGAGTAAACTCTGGAATTCTATTGGCCTGTTTTTCCTGAGTACATATAATAGGATCGTATAAATACTCTAGTGTTTTATTTTTCCATATAAAAATGCCACACTTCATATTTTGCTTCAGTGTCCAAAGTTCTAAATTCTAATTAAAATAAAAAACTCTGAGCATTAAAATGAAGGAATTCCAATATATTTATAAAGCTATTATAACCTTTAACATTTGCAGCAATTGGTTCTAAATTTTTTTAGATATCTGTTGATTAATAAATCTTCCAAGTTTAGAAAACATTTGTCTCAATTTCCAATCAGTAAATGCTCTGCTAAATTAAAATAATTTAAAATATATAATTTGAGTTTAGTTAATCCTGTTTGGGCACTCCGTGTATTCTCTGCAATTCTTCAGATGCACAACTATAATAATATTCAGAGAATATCAAAGAAAATATCCTATTAGCTAAGAACTAAAAAATTAAAGTAATTCAATTCTAGATTATAATGAGACATATTTCTTTTCCTCACACTGGTTGTACTCTTCTGCTGATCAAATTGTATTTTAATAAATTCATGCTATTAACTAGTTTGCTTTTAATCTGCTATTGCCATTGTTACGTTGACTCTTCAGTACAGTGCTACCTTTTGAGGTAACTATTTGGCAAAATTAACACAAGATAGTTAATTTCCCCAAATAAATAAATAAGTGACTATAATAAAAACTTCCCCATGCACTTTCTGCTTTTTAATTGACTCAGTCTAGATATCATGGTTATGAAGGTTAGCTGGCTGAGTACCATGTTTAATTTGACAAATTATGACTAGTAATTGTATAGTAACCCAAATCAAAATATTTACTATGCAAAGTTTTATTCTCCCTTAATCATTTTCTTCCTATAATTTTGGAAGTTTATTTTTAGAACTCTTGGTGTTCAGTTACAGTTAGGATAAGCTTAACTATGCCATCAATTTACTCCCAATGTGTTTAGTCTATTATTCCCCATTATATGGGTACTTTCCAGATATTTCAGACCTGCAGCTTGCGCAGTCATAGCCTACACAGCGAAATACCAGGATTACTGGAGATTCTGGGAGTTGTAGCAACAAATTCTGAGTAATTAATGAATTGATGATCATCGTTCATTTTTCAGTTATTTTACATCATTTCAGGAACACTTTGCAGTTTTTGATCTATTTCCAAAAAGTTTGTATCCATTCTTGGACTTGGACATTAAAAACAATGTTTTGACTTGTTGTCTCAAACACATATCCTTATGGTATCTCAGTGCTTATCTATTGTGCCTTAGTTTTGTTTTGTTGTTTAATTAGTGTGCCAAAGGATTATAGAAAAATTTATAGATTGTTCTATAAACATTTATGTTCTATAAACATTTATGCTTGAATAGAGAATAACTGAGTCTGTCACTTTTTAGATTGACTGACTGACACCACATAACCGAACATATCTCAATGATAGAGACCACTTTTACAGAATTAACCAACTGAACAGGTCTTAATAATTTTCATAGGTCCTGATTCAGATTCGGCTAGATAAAGTGATAAATTTGCTTCATGACGTATTTAAGCGATATAGAGAACAAGAAGAGGAAGAGAAGAGATTGATATCAGGTAAACCCTCAGAATTACACAACTATTGCCACTTTTTGCTTCCTTTACAAGTACAGGTCATTTCATATGTTGCAATTAAAATACAGGTGGTCCTTAACTTACGATCACAATTGAGCCCAACATTTCTGTTAAGTGAGACATTTGTTAAGTGAGTTTTCCCCCATTTTATGACCTTTCTTGCCACAGTTGTTAAGTGAATCAGTGCAGTTGTTAAGTTAGTAACTCGGTTGTTAAGTGAATCTGGCTTCCCCATTGACTTTCTTTGCAGGAAGGTCACAAAAGGTGATGATGTGACCCCAGGACAATGCAACTGTCATAAATATGAGCCAGTTGCCAAGCATCTGAATTTTGATCATGATGTGACCATGGGGTTGCCGATATCGTTGTAAGTGTGAAAAATGGTCATAAGTCACTTCTTTCACTGCCATTGTCACTTTGAACGGTCACCAAATGAACTGCTGTGAGACAAGGACTACCTGTATGTGCTGCCACGATGTGTAAAATGTGTGATGAAAATATGGAATGTATTAGATGGAAATAATTAGAAAAACATTTCCACGAAGGTGGCTTCCATTGTCAAGAGGGGCCATGTCTTTTCATTGCGCTGCATTCCCCTCTTCTTTGTTGGCGGGCCAATAGTTCACAACTATTTCAGCCACAGAAGATGGATAAATAGGTTGTCCCATTTGACTCATAAAAATCAACCCATAAGAGCACAAGGTAAAGGTGAAAAGATACAGCTTGTCCTCTTCTTCCTCATCCTTGGAGTCAACAGGTAAATGAGTAGAGTAGATGACGCACCAGAATGCTTCTCTGTCACCCATCCAAGGTTCCTATACTTAGCATGTGTCCATGTCTGTCTCCATGTGGCAGAATGCAGCAGTTTTAAAACATCCAGCACCGCTGCTATAAACGAAGAGGAGAAGAGAATGCCTTTTGCCTTGATTGCCGCTCGAATACAGCCGTTTGAATTCCCTACCTACAACCCGCCACAATGGGCTGATGAACTGGTAAGTACCAACGATGCAGTTCTGAAGAACCCTCTTTGAACCCTATTTTTTATGACGCCACAAAACTATAGAACAGGGCTCTTCAAACTTGACAGCTTTAAGACTTGTGGAGTTCAACTCCCAGAATTCCTCCCTCCAGTCATGTTAGCTCAGGAATTCTGGGAGTTGAAGTCCACAAGTCTCAAACTGGCCAAGTTTGAAGACTCTTGCTATAGAACCAGCATCAGTGAAACTGTCAAAGTAAGTTTGTGAACATTATGTGCACTAAACCTCAGTTCTCTTAATTTTTCACGATTGCTCTTTTAGATGATCCTGTTAAAAGTATTATCCCAAAAATAGATGTTGGAATTTTTTCTTTCTTACATGAGCTAATGTGCCCATCATGGTCGTTCAAGTTAAACCCGATTCAGCAAATGTACAGATACATTTATTTATTTAGAAAATTTATATGGCCGTCCATCTTAAATATGTACACTGGGTGACTAACAACCAAATAACCCAAAAAATTTTTTTAAAAAAATCCCTATAGCCCTTCTAAGCAAACAGACTATAGATAAAGTATAAAAAGAAAAGGTTGGGGCATATGAAACAGTCAAGGGAATGCAGTGAAAAATAGACATTTTTATCATGTGAGAAAGAACAGTAAGTGAGGAAGGAAAAATGAATCTGATGCTTGCTCCCCTCAATAGCTTAGTTTTCAAAAGGGTTCCCTCTCTGTCAGGTTGGAAGAATTTTTTTAAAATGAATATCAAGATTCTGCTGATACAGTGCTAGCTGTTAAAGGGTTTGGGGATTGGTTTGGTTTTGATTTATTTTTGTTTAGGTTGCTAGTGGGCTGACATCTTTTTGCAGTGATTTGGAACAGAAGAAGCTGCTGGCTTAGCTCGTGTAATGTTCTATGGCAAAATCTACTGGTTTTTTTTTTGCTACTGTTGTTTGTTTGTTGTGTGAACCAGCCATTTGTAGTCTATTGAATAAACTACATACGAACATAGCAATAATTTAACATGTGCAGCTCATCCAGTCTCTTAAACAGTTTGTGGGATAGGATAAGGTGGAAGGAGATATAAAGGCCAGCCTCAGAGCTGCACAATTTCCCACTTTGGACATAAAAAAAGGATTTGCAGCCTTGGAGTAAATAGCATTGTCTGGATAGTTCTGCCTAGCCAGGGTTATTCTCAATGGAGGCGGTATACCACCTGTTACTGTACTACCTGGACTCTTATTCTGGGTAGAGAATGGCAGAATGTGGAGATTCTAAATCATACAAGTCATGAAAAGCTCCAAAGGTGCTTTTCAAAAGACAACTGGACTCTCTCGTTTTTCTCTGAAGTTTCTGTCAGAACTGAAGAAGCTTATTGAAAGGATCCCCAACCCCTAAAGGCTGCAGCCCACCATCAGGCCGTTCAGAACCAGGCCACGGCAGTGGCAAGCGTGCGCATGCGGCTTGCACAAATGGAGCTGCGCGCTCGCCCACCCAGGCACGGAACCATCCCCTCCCTCCTGCCAGTCTGCAAAGCTGAAAAGATTGTGTAAATCTGGTTTATTGGATGAGAAGTTTTCAAGGGAAAAAAATCAAGAAAGTCCATTTGCCTTTTAAAAAGCACCCTTGGGGCAGAAATGTCTGTGTCCTTGGCTTGGTTTTTTGCTGGCTCTGCCATGATATGATCACACTTCCTTTTGATCCTCCTGCAAATAATCTTGGCTGCATTTATACACATTATAGAACCAGGATTCTTTTAAATATTATTGGTTCAACAAGCCATTGTTTTTTGGACATAATGCTAAACTGCAATAGGTGGATTTTCTCATTACAGTAAGCAACGGAAGCAACCATGTTAGCCTAGTATTAAATGTGAACCAAGTAAACATATGTGTCAGAATTTATTTTTACAAATCATGACTAACAATGTGATATGTAAGCTATGTTATGAACAAAATACGTTCCAATCTGATACTGATTATGTTTTTTAAAAAGCAGAAACACATATCCACCTAACAACTTGTTTTGTTGTTATTTTTCCCTCCCTCCAGGCCCCAGAAGTTTTGGGCATAGTTCCTCTTAAGTCTGCTTCAGTTAAAATCAAAAAGCTCCACGACTTTTATGATCTAAAGGTTAGCTGCAATTAATCAAGTCATTTTCTGTGGTCAAATTAATGTATTCAGTGCAAGCAGTAGTTAACGTTAATGTAATGGCTGTACCCAGTTGGGCATCTCCAAGTATGTAGGATTTTCAACTCCTGAACATTAAGTTAATTTCTAATTAGGGGATGGAATTTTAGAGGAGCAGAAAATTCTGAATATAGGTTCTGAACATCACTTGTTGGCCTCCTTAAAGAAACTGCCCTTGACGTTGCAGCGAGACGATGGGCGATTCAGGGTCTCCTGGAAAGCTGTCGATATCCCATGCCACCTATAAATAAGGAGGCCCCAAGAGTGCTTTCATACCCACTCCAAAGGATCTTCTCTCACCTTATCAGTACCCCTTAGTTCAAATGCACACAGGCAGTCCTCAGTATCCAGCCACAATCAAGTCCATAATTTCTGTTCCTATGTGAGACATTTGTCAAGTGAGTTTTGCCCCGTTTTACAGCTTTTCTTGCCACCATTGTTAAGTGAATTGCTGCAGTTCTTAAGTTAGTAACATGGTTGTTAAGTGAATCTGGCTGCCAGAAGGTCCTCCAGGATACTGCATCCATCATATATACATGCCGTAAGTGTGAAAAACGGTCCTAAAGTCACATTTTTCAGTGCCATTGTAATTTGAAACAGTTACCAAACGTACTGTTGTAAGTTGAGGACTACCTGTATATTCTTGGGACTGTACAGCTACGGTGAGCCCAGAAAAAGATGCAGGCTGCTGAGGAGCCCAACAAGAGAGTCATGTATGCCTATGAAGGAACTTTGCTGCTTCAGATTCAAAGCATCGTGCATCCATGGCATAACATTTTTCCTGTACCAAGAGATCTTTTGTAAGAACCTCTGCTGGGTGTGCGAATCATGAACAAGAAGATACTTTTTTAAAAAAAATTCATTTGGTTCCTTCATTTGATTTTCAGGGTTATCTGGGCTTTGCTTTGTTTTATCTCCAGGTACCCCAGCATTTCAGTAGCATGGCATATCAACCCTTCTGTGTACATCATGCAGCCACTAGTTACAAAGTTCCGAAATATTCTCAAGCTCTGAAGTCAGGCGCAGAGGTAATCAATCGGTTCTATGTTTTACTCTTCTTTTTCAGGCTGTGTACATGCAGTAATTTTCTGCCTTTTTTCAGGAGGAGCTGATTCCACTCATACCTGCCCCTAAGAAAGAACCCTCAGTTGCAGAGGATGAGGAACTGAACACTTCCTTCTTAAACCTGAAAGCCCCCGAAGCTTTGCTTCACTCTCCAAACCATCATCCACTGCAAATTTTTGTGAGTAAAACAGACAGAGTAAGGAAACTAGGACAGTTTGTCCCACCAGCAAAGGATGAGGAATACACACAGATAAGATTGTTGCTGTATAATTTTAGGACAGTTGTATTTGATCTTGATCACACACACACACACACACACACACACACACGCACAATTTAATATTTGGACAATATCTAATTCAGGATTAATTAACGTCTTGGATTTTATTCCCATTCTTGAATGTTTCCCAATGCCACTGAAGTGTGTTGATTAGATTTGCACATTGTGCTGAAGCATGGTATAGTTTCTTTCATTTTGGCTCAGTATTTTAAGTGTATTTCACACTTCTGGTTAGTGGATCCTATCTTATGATTTAGTATGTTGTGAGAATGCAACCATGGATGTTTATTAAATAAACCTTAAGAGTGTTCCCTAAACAAATGATTACTCCCAGGCGAAAAATTATAGCCATAGCACTTAGATTTATATACAGTTTCACAGTGTTTTACAGCCCTCTCTAAATGGTTTACAGAGTCAGCATATCGCCCCCAACCATCTGGGTCCTCATTTTACCAACCTCAGAAGGATGGAAGTCTGAGTCAACCTTGAGCCTGGGGAGATTGGAACTGCCAAATTGCAGGCAGCCGGCAGGCAGAAGAAGTAATCTGCAGTACTGCATTCTACCCATTACACCACCATGGTTCATAGCCCTTATAGCTCCAAGGATGTCTCTCCATCAGCAGCCAAGTATCATTTGGCCCTTGGATGGAAGCCTTTTTTAAAATGCAACCTCCAACTATAAAATGGTTTTCTAGCATGATTTATTTGAGCACCATTAGTAAGGTTTGCATAGTCCACTAAGGTACAATTCACAGAGTCTACTTTCCCACAGTAGAAAAGAAACAGCTATATTTTACCATGGTGAATGAACTTTCAGAATTGCTACGTTACCAGACTCCGCATACCATCCTGTGTGTCTTGATTTTATATGTTGATGTGCTTCCTTTTTGATGGCAGTAAAAACTATGCAAAATAACTGTAAGCTTTTCTTTGTTTTTGTTCCACAATTACTTGTCAAGTCTTACCCCTACCCCCAAGTTGGCCCAAAGGTGTTGTTGCTTCAATGTTTCTCTTCTTTGCTTTTCAGAATCCTTGTCCAGGGCTGCTTGATCTCAAGCTACCCCTACCCTATACAGAAACCAACATGGAATATCACATTTGCCCTCTTCCAAAATTTCCAAATAGCAATAAATACCCAAATGGCACTGCAGTTACACAAAAGAAGTTTCTTCATCATAGGGTAAAACTTATCACTGGAACTTTTAACAGATATGACGGGGATGGTGGATAGCTTTTCCTAATACGTTTATGGTCATTTCAGGAAGTGATACATGGTGTGACTAACTGGAGAAAATTCCCATCAGTTATCAATTCAACCTTATCGGGCCCACCGCCTCTGAATAGCATGGCAGTGCCATTTTGGTAAGAATAATTATCATTTTTATTAAAAAGGGCCAAAATGGCCCTTTTTTCACTTGGAATACTGCTAAAAATGGAAAAAAAGAGTTTCAGCAACATAATAGAAAAGGTGTCATGCCCCTGTTGGAATCTGATTAGGAGGGGGAGGCCAAGAAGCTGACAGGGAGTGGGAGTGTGGCTCCGTTGGCTGGGGAAGAAACTGGGGAAGGGCACAATCCAGCTGGCAAAGCAGGGGAGAGGTAGAGCAAGGGAGAGGGAATTCAGAGGAAGACCCAGGCCCACCCCCTCTTCATCCTAGGGCATGCAGGGAGGAATGGAAAAGGGAGCAACATGAGTTGTGTGGCTTACGGGAGAGGAAAGGGCCCTGATTCCCTTCATTAACTGCAGCTGGGAACACAATGTTTAAAAAGGGAAGCTGCGCACAGCAAGTTGTTGGGAGAAAATTGTGAATTATCTGGTATCAAGGCTTATCTGTGTTCCTGGCGTCTTCCCAACTGTATGTGTTTTGCTGTGCTTTCAAGTCTGCAATTCCTTCTCCTGCTAATTACTGCAGCGTGGTTTGTTTGGATTTTTAGTTACAGTTTGTATGTACTTTGTTTTTTGGACTGAATTTCCTACACTTAAAGGCTGTTCTTGGGAGAGCTTTTCTTCAGCCGAAGGTAACCTGGACATTGGGGGCAAAGTTAGAAGTAATAAAGGGACTCTTCTTGCTTATTTGACTGTGTTGCCTTTGTGCCACGCCCCGGGTCATCACAAAAAGTTTGGAAGTGTTTGACGTTGTAAGAAGCAGTGGAAAGCCCTTCCCCCAAATTCTGGGTGCTTGCAGGCTGTTTTTCTTGAAGGAAAATGCCCTCCAGGTATTTTAGATCCCCTATATTCCCAAATAAAATATTTGTCATATTTTATAGGTTTAGTTGAAGTCAAAACTATCTAGAGAAGATTAAGCCGATTCATGTGCTGTAAAGTAATACTGCTTCTAGACACAGTATATAAGTTGATTATATGGAATGTTTTTGGTATCCTACTCTTCAGCTGTTTAGGTTCTTAAATTTGTTAGCTAAAATCAGTTGCAAACAATGTGATTATTACTGTTCGTCATTTAGTACCTGGCTCAGATAAATGGCTTACATTTTGCTTATACTAGGTTTATTTGATAGAAAATGAAAGATAGGTAAGGTGTAAGCCATTGGGAATGGTTTTCAGAGACCAGAAAATTTATACTTTGCTTCCCAGCAAAAAGAGGGAAATGGGAAAATGATTGAACACTTAATACAGTGAGTGAACCAGCCCGTATGGCTTATTCCACACACCATGATTAAAACAAGCCTGAGCTTAGCAGTGTGTGACGCCAGACACCATATATTCTAATCTAGACCGTTAATAGGAAATGGAGATAAAGCATGGAAGAGTAGTGGTATGTAGTAGTCCTCAACTTAACCGTTCAAAGTTACGACGACACTGAACAAGGTGATTTATGATCAGTTTTCACACTTATGAACTTTGTAGCATGATCATGTTGATCACATGATCATGTGATCAAAATTCAGTTGTTTGGCAACTGGTTCACACTTACATGATCATTGCTGTGTCCCAAGGTCACGTGATCAAGCCTTTTGCAACTTTTGATCAGCAAAATCAATGGTGAAAGCCAGGTTCACTTAATAACCATGTTACTAACTTGTCTATTGCAGTGATCCACTTAATAACTGGCAAGACAGGTCATAAAATGGGGCAAAACTCACTTAACCAATGTCTCACTTAACAACAGAAATTTTGGATTCAGTTGTGATCAATAAGTTAAGAACTACCTGTAATAGGGAAGGTGAAGATCCTGTAATGAATGTGGCTCGTTTGTTGTAATACATGTTTTACTTTTAAACTGCTTGGTATTATATTAGAACAGGATAACATGCTTTATTTATTTTTCATTTGAAATAAAAGGATGCAGGTATCAAAGCCAGGAAAATGACATCGGTGCTGTAGTTCATCCATATTCAACCTGAGACCCTCCACTTTTGTTAGAATGCAGTACTTCTATGGATTAGGGGAAGTGTAGTCCCAATACACTTCCCAATACACTATAGATTAGGGGAAGTGTAGTCCCAATACACTTCCCAATACACTTTGGATTAGGGGAAGTGTAGTCCCTGTTTCAAATCCCTAGTGCCACATAACGGGGTGAGCTCCTGTTACTTGTCCCAGCTTCTGCCAACCTAGCACTTCTAAAGCATGTAAAAAATGCAAGTAGAAAAATAGGTACCACCTTTGATGGGAAGGTAACAGCGTTCTGTGTTCTTTGGCATTTAGTCATGCCGGCCACATAACCACAGAGATGTCTTCGACAACGCAGCTCTTCGGCTTTGAAACAGAGATGAGCACTGCCCCCTAGAGTTGGGAACGACTATCACATATGTGTGAGGGGAACCTTCACCTTTACCTTTAGTTCCAGTATAACTGGAAGAGCCAGCTATAAGGTTAATTTCAATTGTCCTTATCATGTGCTTCCCTTAACATCTCAATATGATTCCATTTTCTGCAGCATTGATCCTTATAACCCCGACATGCTTCCAGATGATGTGCCTCCAATTCTGCATGAGTTACCACAACAAGACAAGGAAAATGTGGTGGACGAGTAAGTTTTCTCCCCACCATTCATTCAGAATAATTTTATTGCATACCAAGCACTGGGATTTAATATAAGCAGGTGCTTATGTGTGGGCACATAATTAAAAAGCTCACGAGATTGCTGTCAGATATCTTGAAAAGTAAAATAATTGGCAACTTAAATTTTAGAGCAATTGAAGGAGAGGCTGCTGTCTTACTTACACCACAGATGATGAAAGCCGAATTTCCACAGATTGACTTCTTAGCTGAAGAGAATAAATCAAAAGAGGGAAGGTATGTCTTTCTCCGCTGAAATCTCATGCAAATGCAAAGCCTGTGGTCTGGTGGATTCCAGGCATCATGCGGGGTGGAATATTCTGAATGGATAGCTTTCGTGTGAGAGAAAGAGAGGTTTAAATGCCTCATGAACCTTAGGAATAGTCCATAGCTATTTATGGATGGTTTTGTCCTTAAGCTCAAAAATCAGATAGGCTTAGGTACAGAAGGGGTTCAGACTCAGAAGTATGGTTTTTATAGCACCAGTTAATGGCAAGGAAATAAAATATTTAATCAACCTTTCCTTGAGTTACAAAATGGAGTTGGGGAATGGCTTTTTAAAAAATTATTCCTAAATAATAGCTCTTTGAACAAAAAATGTTGCCACTTTCCCTGTGTTCAACCCAAGCTTGGTTGGATTTTTGTGGTGAAGCAATACGCTTTATAATGCTGACTGACAAATATTCAGCATCTTGATTCTGTTTTTGTGTTCTTAAGTCTCAAGGCAACTAAGATGATGGTTAGAATAGTCCCTTAAAAGCGTGTTCCAGGCAGCCAGCCGTGGTGCCCAAACTGCTATGGTGTGCCACCCTAAATTGCGACTCCTTTAGTTCTGGAGAGCTTGCTATCAGATGTACAGTATAATTTAAATGGCATTCAGCTCCATTTAAATCACATTCACACTAATAAAATGTATTGGTGACAAGCTTATTCATGCAGGAATGTTCCTACAGGCAGAGTTAAGAAAGGAGTCTGGCCTATTACTCTTTGTCCCATCCCTGCACTTGTTAGTTATATTAATTTATTTCTGAACACCAGGCCTTCTAAGGCATTCTGGAAAAGTCAAATGCTTGTGCACTCCTTTATATCATTCTATTGCTCATAATAAAATTATTACCTAATAATGGAGGGGGTTTTTTTTGGACAATTATTTCTTTTTTATTTCTCTTTTAGTGAAGGAAATGCAGACGTGAAAATTGGTTCTTTTACATCTCTGTATAAATCTGTGCCTGCTTCCAGGTAATGGAATTATTTCAATTGTAAAGGTCAATGAATTGCTTTGCTATTAGTGCTAATAGAAATCATACTTAAGTATATTGTTAGATGTGCAAAAGTTAATTATGGCCATATTCAGTGGATTCAAAAGAGCAAAAGGACGCTGGATGCCCTTAAGAAACTTAGTAAGAAAACTAAGAAAGGCTGGATTTTAGTAAAATTCAGATATTCAGATGTAGTAAGAATTGCAGATATTGACAAAGCAATGGGGCTTACTTCCAAAAAGGCCTAATAATATTAGGTGATTTCTCATTCTTTACAGGTTTATTTGAGCTTGGACTTCCTTAACTGATTTTATTGAGATTGGAAGGTTTCTCACATTTTTTGGCTTGATAAAAACCCAATAATGATGCTAGTGGACTTATAGAATAAAAAAGAAACTAGATCTTCAAAGAAATATATATTTCAAAGAAATGGGTTTTTTACATCTTACATCATAGAATGGCTGTTTTCACAAAAAGGTGAAGTGATGTCACTTTTTAAAAAAAAGCCCATTAGGGCAGGGTTTTTTGGAACTTGGCAACTTCAGGAGGATTGGAATTCTGGAAGCTGGAGTCCCTACCATATATCTTAAAGTTGTCAGGTTCCAAAAACCCTACTCTAGCACTTCAATACAAAATGAAGATGGGATATGAACATAAGCTTTCTTTTTATTCTACAGTTCTTTAGGACCAGGCCTCCAAAACATACTTTTCTTTCTCTTCTTCTCCCACCACACCCCATCTCACCCTATCGTATATCTCCCACTTTCTAACAGAAGAGATCTTTTCCCTCTCTCCAGTGCTGTTTCTTTCATGGTCAGTTCTTTCCAAGCATGTAGAATATTTTTGTTCCTTCATTTCTATAACACTGAGAACACAGGTGTCAAACTCGCGGCCAAAGGGCCAAATGCTTCACGCGCTGGCCACCCCCCCCCCGAACCGTACCCCGGGTTAGGGAAGGGGGAAAAAGTCACAATACGTGATAGCAATGTGACACCGTGAGTTTGACACACCTACCTTAGAACATATGGAAACTACTTAATTTATTTATTAATTTATTATTTATTTATCTTTATTTGATTTGTCAATCGCTTACAAGATAATAGGTATAAGTATAAACGAGTTATGAATACATGAAATGGATACATATAAGAAAAATAAAAAGAAACAATAGGACAGGGACGGTAGGCACGTTGGTGCGCTTATACAGACCTCTTAGGAAAGGGGTGAGGTCACTAGTAGACAGTCTAAGGTTAAAGTTTTTGGGGTTTGGGGTTTCTGCTCCCTGAGGCAGAGAGAGAAAACTGGTTTAGCCTACTGATAAAACCTGCTCCTTTAAGGAGTAGTTAATTTTGTCAAGATGCTAAAATCATTATGAAGTACACTATAGGGGAGCTGCTATTGAGTCACTCCGTCTTTTCTTGTAAAGCGGAAACTAATTGTGCCAAATAGTTAACCCCTTCTCCTCCTTGAAAGTCTGCAGAACCATTTCTAAATAGGAGTGTGAGTGTGTGTGTGTGTGTGTTTGTGTGTATGTGTGTGTTGGCCAGGGTATCCAGCTTGAAGGATAAAACTAGGACAAAGTGGTCAAAAAGACTTTGGTAAAAAGTAAAATGTTTTGTTAGTCTGACTCTATTTTAGTTCTAAGAACAGTTTTAAACAACAGCATATTATGGATAATAAGATTATATTTTGAGATGTCAAGGTATGATCCAAATACACTGCTCAAAAAAATAAAGGGAACACTTAAACAACACAATGTAACTCCAAGTCAATCACACTTTTGTGAAATCAAACTGTCCTCTTAGGTAGCAACACTGATTGACAATCAATTTCACATGCTGTTGTGCAAATGGAATAGACAACAAGTGGAAAGCATAGGCAGTTAGCAAGACATCCCCAATAAAGGAGTGGTTCTGCAGGTGGTGACCACAGACCACTTCTCAGTTCCTATGCTTTCTGGCTGATGGTTTGGTCACTTTTGAATGCTGGCGGTGCTTTCACTCTAGTGGTAGCATGAGACGGAGTCTACAACCCACACAAGTGGCTCAGGTAGTGCAGCTCATCCAGGATGGCACATCAATGTGAGCTGTGGCAAGAAGGTTTGCTGTGTCTGTCAGCTTAGTGTCCAGAGCATGGAGGCGCTGCCAGGAGACAGACCAGTACATCAGGAGACGTGGAGGAGGCCGGAGGAGGGCAACAACCAAGCATCAGGACCGCTACCTCCACCTTTGTGCAAGGAGGGACAGGAGGAGCACTACCAGAGCCCTGCAAAATGACCTCCAGTGGGCCACAAATGTGCATGTGGCTGCTCAAATGGTCAGAAACAGACTCCATGAGGGTGGTATGAGGGCCCAACGTCCATAGGTGGGGGTTGTGCTTACAGCCCAACACCGTGCAGGATGTTTGGCATTTGCCAGAGAACACCAAGATTGGCAAATTCGCCACTGGCACCCTGTGCTCTTCACAGATGAAAGCAGGTTCACACTGAGCACATGTAACAGATGTGACAGGGTCTGGAGACGCCGTGGAGAATGTTCTGCTGCCTGCAATATCCTCCAGCATGACCGGTTTGGCAGTGGGTCAGTAATGGTGCAGGGTGGTATTTCTTTAGGGGGGTGCACAGCCCTCCCATGTGCTCGCCAGAGGTAGCCTGACTGCCATTAGGTACCAAGGTGAGATCCTCAGACCCCTTGTGAGACCATATGCTGGTGCGGTTGGCTCTGAGTTCCTCCTAATGCAAGACAATGCTAGACCTTATGTGGCTGGAGTGTGTCAGCAGTTCCTGCAAGACTAAGGCATTGGTGCTATGGACTGGCCCGCCCATTCCCCAGACCTGAATCCAATTGAGCACATCTGGGACATCATGTCTCGCTCCATCCACCAACGCCACATTGCACCACAGACTGTCCAGGAGTTGGGGGATGCTTTAGTCCAGGTGTGGGAGGAGATCCCTCAGGAGACCATCCGCCATCTCATCAGGAGCATGCCCAGGCATTGTAGGGAGGTCATACAGGCACGTGGAGGCCACACACACTACTGAGCCTCATTTTGACTTGTTTTAAGGACATTACATCAAAGTTGGATCAGCCTGTAGTGTTTTTTTTCCACTTTAATTTTGAGTGTAACTCCAAATCGAGACCTCCATGGCTTGCTAAATTTGATTTCCATTGATAATTTTTGTGTGATTTTGTTGTCAGCACGTTCAACTTGTAATGAACAAAGTATTTAATAAGAATATTTCATTCATTCAAATCTAGGATATCTTATTTTTGTGTTCCCTTTATTTTTTTGAGCAGTGTATATAAATTTGACAACAAATCTTTTATTTTCCAAATTATCTAGACATTTGCCTAGCCTTGTTTATTTAAAACAGTATTTCCTTTCGCTGGCTTAAAAACAACCTAATTCACACTCCAAACTTTTTCTGTATTCTTATTTCTAGCGATGTGAGGGACATCGTGGATTCATATATTGCGAGTCACAAAAATTTATGTGGACGAAGGATTACAGAAACTGCAGAGAAACTGAAAGAGAAGGCGATTGACAAGACTCTGGTCCTAAATTAAACTGTCTCCTTGAGATAGGCTTGAATGTTTTTAAGTGCCATTCACATTTTTCTATGCTTTTTATAATGTGAGTCACCCAGTAGGGATATACATCATTCTAGTGATTCAGGAACAGAACATTCCAGAGAGCTCCAGAACATTATGTTTCTCTTCTAGATTATGCCAAATCAAGGAAGAATGGAACATTCCAACGTTTTGCCCACTTCTAAATTGTCAAATTTTGTTGATCTATAGTGCCCCTACTGTTAGACTTCCATGATAATACTATAACTTTGCAAATTAAATTGTATTTGTGCAGGAGCCTCTGCTACATAAAATGAAGCATAGATTTCCCAGCTACTGAGATCAACTTTATAGGTTAGCACAGGAAAGTGTGTCCAATAAATCTTAAGTCTGTGATAATCCTCCTTGGGTAATTGCCAATTTGATCTTCTGTGTTGCTTATTCCTTACTCTCATCTCTTATGTGGCCTCTTTAATTATAGTTGTTAATATGTACATATTTACCCATCCTGTTTAAATTCCTAGACTGGCCAGTGTATACATAAACCCACCTAAACTATTTTTATATATGTGCATGTAATACTGTTGTCAGTCTCCTGTGAATGAACACTTACTGCTTTCCAATAAAATGTAGAGAAAGTACTACATTCTATTTTTGTGCTGAGTGGCTATAATATGAATAGTATTATAAGCTGGACCACCATGAAGTATTTGATTCTCTTGGATTCCTAATACAACGGCTGTTCTTCAGACTACAAGTCAAATAGATTAAATCAGGAATAGGCTGGATCAGATGGTTTGAACTTCAGTTCTTATTACCATGTTTCTCATAAAATAAGGTTGGGTCTTGTATTTTTTTGAACCCCCAAAAACGGCTAGGCCGTCTTTTCAGGGTGACTTAATCCCCCCCCCTTGCATCCTCATCTAGAGCGCCTCACGGGCAGCCTCACCACTAGCCACTCCTAATGGGTGATCATGGCGAAGCGCAGAGAGCTCCCTACTCCCACCAAACACCTTTGCTGCAGACCCAAGACCTTTGGCACCCACCGCTGTTGCTTTCCCTTCTGCCCATTCTGCCGCCACGTTTGGAGCTGCTGCTTCCGTGTTTGGAGTGCCACTGCCATTTGGAGTGCCACTGCCATTTGGAGCACCGCCATCATGTTTGGAGCTGCCACTTCCACGTTTGGAGCTGCTGCCGTGTTTGGAGTGGCGGTGGCACTCCAAATGGCAGTGGTGCTCCAAACAGCGGCAGTGCTCCAAACGCAGAAGCAGCAGCCCCAAACGCGGCGGCAGCTCCAAATGCGGACATGGCAACTCCAAACAGCAGCAGTGCTCCAAACAGCGGTGGGGTTCCAAACGCGGAAGTGGTAGCTCTAAATGCGGCGGCAGCTCCAAATGCAGAAGCGGCAGCTCCAAACAGCAGCAGTGCTCCAAACAGCGGCAGTGCTCCAAACGTGGAAGCAGCAGCTCCAAACGCAGCAGCAGCTCCAAACGGCAGCTGTGCTCCAAACAGCAGTGGTACTCCAAATGTGGAAGTGGCAGCTCCAAATGCGGCGGCGGCATGGGCAGAAGGGAAATCAACAGCGGCGGGCGCTGAAGGTCTTGGTTCTGCTGCAAAGGTGCTTGGCAGGAGTAGGGAGCTCTCCACGCTCTGCCATGATTGCCCATTAGGAGAAGCTGGTGGTGAGCAATTGCCTGCGGGGTGCTCCTAATGGCAAGTCACCCCGCCCTTCCCCACATTTTGCATGTTTTAAAATAGGCCTAAATTTGGGGGGAAGGGCTTAATTTCATTTTATGCCTAGAAAACATGCTGGGTCTTCCTATTGGGGGAGGTCGTATTGTTGGAGAAACACGGTAGTTGCATCTAGTGCCGCCATGGACAAGGGACTCTAGGGGCAAGAGGTTACAGTTTTAGAAGAGCTGCACTAATTTGCCAACCCCTGGAAAAAGCACATTAAGTAGAAAAGGTGATCAGGAATAAGCAAACACAAGGCCCCGGTCACAACATGAATCTATTCAGAACCAATTTAAAATGATACATAAAAGTTGTCTTAGCAGCAGCCAAAACAGAGAGGAAGTCTTATTTGTTATTCCAGCAAAGCCAAGAAAAATATAATGCAAACAAAATATCAGCAAATAAGCTTTCTCCTATTAAGGACAATAAATAAATCTGCTTCATTTTCTCGTGGTTTTGCAATGGAATTAATTCGTTAGGCAGGTTTCCTTACCTTGTTGTCTCATGTCTGTTTCACCTGGCAAATCATGTATTTATTAATATACATATTAATATATTGATTCATGACTTTCATTCATGTGAAATTGTGTTACAAGGGACGGATTTATGTTGTTTATTAATGTCTTAAAAATTGGAAAACGTGGATAAGTTTTTGTGCTTGAAGTTCATAGAAAAGCACTGTATTTTCTAATGTTAGAATTACATCATAATTAGGGTGAATTGTATGGCTAACTAAAGTAGCATGTGGTGGAGCATGTGGTTTATCTTAAACTGCAGGATAATAGGGAGAGGAGAAAAATAAACTGACCTGAATAACAAATAGATTTATGCCTTTTTAAATTCTAATGAATATTATCCTAAAGCTGTACTTGTCCAATTCAGACCTGCATTCATTTCCATGTTCCGATTTTCATTTTCTGTGAGGGCGCAGAATATATTAAAGTTTATGAAAGTATTATTCTAAATCTGCTAGTGGTGCTATATTTGCAGTTTTCTACTGACAGGTGTTAGCTGTGTTCTGAAGTTGTCGTCTTCTAATGGATATTGTGAACCTTCTCTTGGGGACTGCAAATTGCAGTTTATTGGTTATATTTGAAGAAAAAAAAAACTGATGCTTTTCATACCGAAAATCCAAGTACGAGATTTAAGACATTTCAAGGGCTTGTTCTTATATGGACAGGTTGTACCAAAGGTCAAGCTCCATAGATCATTTGGCAATATTTTATTTATTTATTTATTTATTTATTTATGTAAATTTTATTTGAGTTTTCACAAAGAGAAAAAAAATACAAATAAAACATCTTTTTTGAAAATAGCGTAATCCCGGGTTACATTTCTTCGTACAGACACAAATTCAGGTTCATGCTTATTTTTATATTCTATTCCATATCTTACTATTTTACATTTTCTGCATAGCTTCTCCCCTCTTTTAATTTTCTCAATTTTATTTTAATTATCTCATTTCAATTCAAATCATTGTATTTATATTTTTTGTCTGTTTCAATTATCTATTATCTTTTCTCATTAAACAAAATTTCTCCTGTAGTTACTGATTGGAGTATGACGCATTTATATCTTTTCCCTAAAGTTGTAACATTCAATATAATACATAACTTCCATTCGGATTCTGCTTGGTACATTTTTAAAATATGCACTGTATTCTTAAAAATATATATATATATAAATGTATATAATTAAAACAACATTCCATTCCAATTCAATTCTATCATTAATATTAATATTCATTAAAGTCTTAACATCTTTAACATTACTTTTCAATTAAATATTATACTTCTATGGGAACAATTATAAACTTTCCATAGTTAATTCCCCCCCTTCACTTATATTTTATAAAACATTAACTAATTAAAATGTTCCCATTCCTTCCTAATTCAATTTTCTCATTTATATTATTTCACTTATTTTATTCACAAACATTTCACTCAATTACACTAACTATTTTATCCCTCATTTTAATCATACGTTGTTTCCAATTTTCTAAAGTTATTTCTATTACTAATATAACAATACAATCTTATGTACCTTTACAGAATCCCCTTTTCAGTTAGAATTTCACCCATTATCTCTAAATAGGTCCTGTTTCTTTATATCTTGCTCTGGACCTTTGTAACTTCTTTTCCTTTCCTTCTTCCCTCTCTTCTTCTCTCTCCCCTTTTTACCACCTTGTCTCTCTACCTCTATTTCTCTCTTCTGTATTCCCCTCTTCTGTTGCTTTCCAGTATTATACTTATTTTTCAAATTATTTTTCTTTTCTTTGGTTGTTTTTTTTAAGTCTTAAATTCTCCATTCTCTTTCCCCACTTTCCTTTTTCTTCCCCACATAAAATTTCTGGCGGTCTCCCCCCTCTTCACCACCTCTATGGGGTAGCTTAGCCCCGAAACCAGCCAGCTCGGGGCACTCCAGCGGCAAGCCCAGGCAGAAACCGCACACGATCACGGATTTCTGTCTGTCGCCGAAGCCCTTCAAACCGGAAGTTCGGCAATATTTATTTTTTCTTCAGAGGAGGGATTACTGAATTTAGGAATATTCAAAGCCATGCATCAAACAACCATGTGTTTGGAAGAAAATGGTAATGTTGTGGCCTGCCTGCAGCTGACTGGAGCTAGCAACAGAGTCGAATAGCAAGGAGGTTGGAGAGGAACATGGTCCAGTTTTGGAGGCTGAGAAAGGCTTGGACGAGGGCTCTGCATCAGAGGCAGAGATGGGGCCAGGGCAAGCTGGCAGTCATCATCTGCCTTTAGGCTTGGATAACAGTGAGTCAGGGGAGCTTCTGGAACCGGTTCCCAACCTACACATGCGCAGAGCTGCCAAAAGGAAGGAATAATTAATAACTCAGGGTCGACGTGGGAGTAAGGCCACAGGTGGACGATGAATGGCCCTTCCCATAAGGGTTAAAAGGGGAGGGGGCTTTTGCAGGAAACAGGTCATTCGTTCATTTCAGCCTCGTGAAGATCTGTCTGTGTAAACTAGAGACTGTTTACCGGGCAGCTTTCCAAAGTAGATAAGGTGTGAGCTAATGATTATACCTTTGCAAGACTGTTTGCCAGGCCATTGGCTGAATGTGAATGCAATAAATTTACATTCATTTAATAAAAGAGGTTTTGCCAGAACACGGAGTTTGCCTAGTGCTTTTTGGGGAAGCCTAGGACAGAACAGGTAACGAGTTCAAACATTTGATGTAATTTCTATAAAAATGGCATATGGGGACTGATTTTTGGTTCACCATGTGGTGTACATATACATACACTCTCTCTTGTCTAGATATACATGTGAAACGGTGTGAAAAATGGTTTATGGGTCACTTTTTTCAATGCTGTTGTAACTTTGAACAGTCACTAATGAACTGTTGTAAGTCAAGGAAGCATGAAGTGCTCCAAAATCTCCTGGTAGACGGCTACGTTGACCCTGGACTTAATGAAGCACAGTGGACCAACACCAGCAGATGACATGGCTCCCCAAATCAACACAGACTGTGGAAACTTCACACTGGACTTCACGCATCTTGCAGTGTGTGTTCTCCATTCTTCCTCCAGACTCTGGGTCCTTGGTTTCCAAATGAGATGCAAAAGTTGCTCTCATCAGAAAAGAGGACTTTGGACCACTGAGCAACAGACCAGGTCTGTTTTTCTTTCGTCCAGGTAAGATGCTTCTGATGTTTGTTGTTCAGGAGTAGCTTGACTAGAGGAATATGACATTTGAAGCCCTTGTCCAGGATCTGTCTGTGTGTGGTGGCTCTTGATGCACTGACTCCAGCCTCAGTCCATTCCTTGTGAAAGACCCCAACACTTTTGAATGGCCTTTTCCTGACAATTCTCCCCAGGCTGCGGTCATCTCTAATGCTTGTGCACCTTTTTCTTCCACACTTTTCCCTTCCACATAACTTTCTATTAATGTGCTTTGATACAGCACTTTGGGAACATCCAACATCTTTTGCAATTACCTTTTGAGGCTTTCCCTCCTTATGGAGGGTGTCAATGATGGTTTTCTGCACAACTGTCAGGTCAGCAGTCTTTCCCATGATTGTGATTCCTACTGAACCAGACTGAGAGACCATTTAAAGGCTCAGGAACCCTTTGCAGGTGTTATGGCTTCATTAGCTGATTAGAGTGAGACACTTTGAGCCTAGAATATTGAACCTTTTCACAATATTCTAATTTTCTGAGATTGTGGATTTGGGGTTTTCATGAGCTGTAAGCCATCATCATCTCAATTATGACACATCATGGCTTGAACTATCTTGCTTTGCATGTAATTAGTCTATCTCATATATTAGGTTCACCTTTTAAGTTGCATTACTGAAATAAATGAACTTTTGCACGATATTCTAATTTTTCAAGTTTCACCTGTATACCCACACATGCGTATATTATTCTTTCATTTACAGGCTGTCCAGCTTACATCCACAATTGATCCGAAAATTTCTGAGACATTTATTAAGTGAGTTTCAGCCCCTTTTACATCATTTCTTGCCATCGTTGTTAAGTGAATCACTGCAGTTGATAGGTTAGTAACACAATTGTTAAGTGAATCTGACTTCCCCATTGATTTTGCTTGTCAAAAAGTTGCAAAAGGGATCACATGACCCTGGAATATTGTAACGGTCATAAATATGAACCAGTTGCCAAGCATCTGAATTTTGATTATGGGCAGGGGTGGGATTCTAACAGTTCGTACCTATTCACTAGAACCAGTTGTTAACATTCTAAGCAGTTTGGAGAACCGGTTGTTAGAAGAAATTACTGGCCTAATCCTATAAGGAAGGCGGGAAGGAAACATTCTGGTGTTGCTTACAGAAACTGCCTCTCCATTAACCCTTATTACATTCTTGGCAGGAGTAGACTTCCTGTCTTAGGAACCTCTCTGGAGTTTTTTTCCCCTCCTTTGCTCGTACTTTGCTTGTGTGGAGCGATCATTCAAAGTTACAATGGCACTGAAAAAACTGACTTATGACCATTTTTCACTCTTATGACTGTTGCAGCATCCCCACAGTCATGAGAGGCCAGGCGAGGAGATGTGTGCTTCGATGTGAGTGATATTGAGTTGGCCACACCCAGCCAGTCACATGACCACCTAACTATGCCCACCAACTAAGCCACGCACACAGAACCAGTTGTTAAAAAATTTGAATCCCACCCCTGATTATGGGGATGCTACAAAGGTGTGAAAAATGGTTTATGGGTCACTTTTTTCAATGCTGTTGTAACTTTGAACAGTCACTCAATGAACTGTAAGTCAAGGACTGCCTGTACTGGAAACAATATTTATCTAGCAGTTGAATCCAGCATATAAGAATAACCTTGCTTGATGAGGCCAAGGTGCATCTTGGCCGGCATTTTATTATTATTTTTGTTTTCACTGTGACTATGGGCATGCTTTGGGTTGCCGTCAAATAGGAAATGATATTTTCTGCTCTCCTACCTCTGCTCCCTTTGGAAGACATGGAGTCTTCAGGAGATGAAGAATCCTGTCCTCCAGAAGTACAGTGACACACAAACTGTTGGACTTTCTCCCAATCAGACAGCAGTAATAGAAAGAGCCAAAAAAGCAAGTTAAGAGCTCTCTTCTTATCCAAGTAGACTGCCAGTTTGAAAATGCCTTTATAAGAGTCAATCTAAATAACCAAAGCCATTCCATTTTTTCAGGGATCATTCTTATTTCTATTTTTTTTCTTTTTCTGTTACCTCCTTCTAGGGTGCTTCCTGTTAATATAAGCTACCACACCTGGAATCTTTTATTTGTGAAATGGGAGTATAAATTATTTAAATGTTAACAAAATAATCCGGTGAACAACCAAAAGGTTGGTTGGTGGGCTTTAAGGCCAAAAGCTTTTCAGATGACCTTGTGAAGTATGACTCTCATGTGGTTGCTTTTAAAAGCGATTAGAAATGTTCAGCTCATGCACAAAAGGGAAATAAAGGACTGTGATGCCATTTTTAAGATACCAACCTTAACTAATAAAGTTGCTAGTCCTCTTCAAAGCAAAATTCAGAGTATTTGGACCTTTGAAATCCTCTATGGCTTAGGATCAATATGTTATCTAGCCCAACCTATTGTGCACCATGGACTGGTTTAGTGGAGAGAGGTTTTTCCACGGACCAGCGGGGGCATGGTTTTGCGTGCTGCTGTATTCGGGGGATGGGACTTCGCTTGTTTGTGTGGACCAGTTCCTGAGATGACGTGGACCAGTGCTGGGCCACGGACAAGGGGTTGGGTACCCCTGATCTAGTATAATTGCTCTTGTAATCTAC
Source organism: Pseudonaja textilis (assembly GCF_049901715.1). Classification (NCBI taxonomy): domain Eukaryota; kingdom Metazoa; phylum Chordata; class Lepidosauria; order Squamata; family Elapidae; genus Pseudonaja; species Pseudonaja textilis. The sequence goes on from NC_141990.1 coordinate 211,357,750, forward strand.
CGGCTGTTAAGATCTATTAAGAAATAAAGAGGATAATAACTATAGACTGAGATTTTTTTTTTCTAGCGGAGGGGAGAAGTATCCCATTTTCAAAAGCCGTTCTGTCAGCGATGCTTACCCAGCATTGATTTTACTATTTTTCTACTGGCATTTAACAATTTTTAAAAAATGTTTTCCAAATTGGGATTTGCAGGCTCCATTTGAGCAAGGATTTTAAATCTACTTTGAGTTTTCTCATACCACCATCTTTTATTGTTCTACGCAGTTGTTACCAAATAAGTCTTTGTTTTTAACCCATTGAACATTCAAGCATTATTTGTTCCTGCATCATTCTTCAGTATTAGAGTGTTGACTTATTCAACTTGGTTCATATTAAAATAGTTGTTATATTGGGTGGGCACATCCTATTTGTATAACTATTTTTTCTAAAAATGGATATTTAAAAACTGAATTAAGAAGTGAATAAGGTTAAGAAATCCTAATTTGTATAAATAATAGCTGGTGCAATCATAATTCTAATAGTAAACTCTTATGTAAGCCACTAAACTAGCAACTAAATTGGTAATAAATCAGAACAGGCAGAAAAAAAATATTTGTTCACAAGTGGATAATTGCATTATGGAATTTGCTGTTACCAAGGCCAGCAATATATTGATGATTTTAAAACATAATCACGCACATTTATTGTTTATGAAGTGTTTATAATCTGCAAGGATTCCTGCTGGTTAACAATAACAGATGGTATGCATAAAAATTAAAATGTTCACAGCAAAAGTGTATTTAATTAAAAACCTTAAAATAAGCCATGTAGCGACAATAACATTCTAACAGCACAGACAGCATCATGTTACTTTCCAAATACTATCCAGATGATCTCAGTTTTCAACAGCTTACAGTGAGCAAGATGGGCAAATCTGATTTTTAACAAGCAGCCCTTCCAATCCAGGTGCCACTATAAACAAAAATTAGCTTCTCTGAAGCTCATCCTCCTTCACCTTATAAAAGCGAGGAGCCTCTTGTGCTTTCTGCTGGAATCACAAATCAGACCAGTTGATTCCAGTAGAAAACTTCCTTATATCAGCCTTCAATTGTCCATCCAGCACCATAATCCAATCCAGAACTATGCCCAAATCCTAGACTTGATTCTTCTGGTGTTATGCCTTTCCTGCAAGAACTACACTGTGGCTGATGCAGAACCTCAGTGAACAATCCACTTCTCTTGAGTTCAGCAGTAGTCTGTTTCATACCACCTAAATCTCAACAGCCTCCGAGCATGGGTAGAAGACAGTGGTAGGATTCAAAAATATTTACTACAATTTGTGTGGGAGTAGCATGGTGGGCATGGCTTGGTGGTGGCAGAGGAAGGATACTGTAAAATCTCCATTTCCCACTAACCTGCTTTCCAGCTCCATTCTCCTGTGCAGGGCAACAAAAGAAGACCCAGCCAATCAGCTTGGATTTGGGAGTCAAAGAATAGATGGGGGCAGGGCCAGTCAAAGGTGGTATTTGCCAGTCCTCTGAACTATTCAAAATTTCTGCTACCGGTTCTCCAGAACTGGTCAGAACCTGCTGAATACCACCTCTGGTAGAAGATTATAACAGTATCTTCAACCTCATCTAAAGTGGCATATGGAAAACATAACTGAATGCACTAAGAATTGGTTGGCTGATTAAGAAGTACATGTGCTAAAACAAGAGATGAAATTGGAAATGAACCGATAATGAACAAATGTGAATGGAATACCAACATGTGTGACCAATGCAAGACCATTTAAGGTGGTTTGGTCATACAGAGAGGACTGTACTACAAAAACAAAGACATGAAGAGTGAAAGGGTTGAAAGCAACACTGCATCCTGGGGGGTGGGGTGCAAAAATGATACACAAGATGGAGGTTACCTGTTGCAAGTAACTTCTTGTCCCTTTTGCATATGCACCAATATTGTACACATATACAAAAGAGGTGAACTTTAATTAAATGCATGACTGCCACCTTGCTTGAATTGACTCTCTCTGCAGATGACGATAGTGGAGTGGAAGGGAAAGACTGGGAAAGTCAAGGGTGAATGGAGTTGATGATAGCTTTACAAGGGTGAAAAGCAAGAGGGTTTAAGAGCAAAAGGCAGTACATAGAATGGTATAAGAATTAGTCTTTCCTGTTTCTTTTTTTTCCCCTGGATTCTAAATAACTATCTACCACAAAAGGGGAAAGTATGATAGGTATGTATATACTGTATATATGCTAGCTCTTTTTAGAAAGGCATAAACACAAGTTAATCCAAAAGCCACTTGCCCTATAGCATCATTAAAATATGGAAATGTTCCTAGTTATTATATGCATGGAATGATCTACCACAATAAAATGCAGATATTCCAGTTTTGTCAGTTTGCTGAACTGGTTGAGTAAATAATTCAAGTGTACCTTTTCTTTTATGCTATCTAGCACACATTTATTGCTGCAGAAATAGTAAATAAGAAGTAGCGCCCACAATTTAACTTCTAATATTTGAAATATATTTTAGGTTAATGCACCCTATAGTCTATGAGCTGACTACATAAAATAATGACTGTTAGTCTATCTTTCCTTGCATTTTTTCACCTAAGCACCAGATGGCATTAGGAGCAAAGTAATAAAATATATAAGTTTTTTTTTAACCTAGCATATTGTTCCAAATAAAAGTTCTCCAATTCCTCCCCGCATAAAGGAGCCAACAGCCATATTATTGTAAAATTCTATAGAATAACATAGAAATCTATAAAAGGTAGTTCTCTTGCAATGTAGTTATCGTCTTTCCTCTGTAGAATTCAATCTACAGTTGTATGTTAAAGCAAAAATGAAATTAATTCTCTAAATCCATATCAAGTCTGAATTATCAACAAAAATATTTATCACTACTCCATTATTTGTAGATTTGGCTAATCTACAAAAACTAAAGAAGGTGAAATCTAGTTCCTTCCTGAATGGAACACTTTCAGAAAATCCTGGGCAGAACCTTAGACTCGAAACCCAAAGAAATAAAATAATAATAATCCCAGAACAAAACTATGACAAGTCACATTCATATTTTGGCCAAAAATATTACATACATGTGTCCATGGGGTCACAAAATTGAACTTTATGTTAAGGGAATCTTTACCTGATCATCAAACTTCTAAAAACAATTGAAGAAATATACTCCTCTTTGCTCTTTTTCACTCCTCTGTGGTTCATAATATTACAGCTGTATTTGTATGATACACTGAACCACAACCAGCCACCCACATTAGCCTAATAAATAATACAAGCCTAGTTTGTATGATTATACTATGGTTCAGTGTGTCATAGAAATCAAGAAAATTAGGATGAAAAAATTTAAGTGAAATTAATGTTTATTAAGATTATAATCCAAAAACATCAGATTCTTCCTGGAAAGTAAATGGGGTTGTACCCCATTAGTACTTGGAACAGAAGACTTTGTCAAAAAGTTCCCAGGGTTTAAGACAGATTGAGGGCCATAAAACATTCCATAGATAGGTTCATAAGATCAACAAGAATTAAATTTAGCTTGAAGGAGATTTTACCTTTGTTGTATTTAACTAGTAACTACCTTTACTTTCACTTGAACTATGTGAAGATTTTGCTGTGCAAAAAAGAAAAAGTGACCCAAGGTCATTAAGAGCGTTTCATCATTTACTTAAATCTTGTACCTGAGTTTCAAGGCAGCATACTAAGCTACAACCAAACCAATCGTGTTTTGGCTTAGTGTTTTGTGTAAATATGTTACATGTTGTTGCAGGAATTTATAATGCATGCATATAGTCAATAATAAAACGATCTTAGAATGTTGTGGCTGCAGGCTTGGGAATGATCCAGGAAGAGGAGAACCTACCTAGAAAGATCTGGAAGGCTTAAAGGCTCAATAGTTGGGAAAGGCCCATTAAATTATAATGAAATTTAGAATATCTCGCATAGAATGATGGAAAAATAGTTTAGTCAAATGAATGATAAATGATTGATAATACATAAGCACATGTTAGATTGATAAGGTGAGAATTTATACAACTTGTGAGTAATGACAAAAAAAGGATAGCACAAAAGATTGTAACCAACTGACACACTGTATGTATATAATTGAAAGATGGTTTTATGATTTTATGTCTTGTTTGTATGTTGTAAAAAATAAAACCTTTATATATATAAAAAATAAAATAGTTGGGAAAGGCCCTTTGGAATAACTACAGGCAGAAGTTATGCTGTCCTCCAGAAAATGTGGCTTAGGGGTAATTTTGTGTCCCACAGAAAATGTTCCACATATTTGCTGATCCAGGACAAGACTTGGTGGAAAGGCAACTTGGAGGTTCATGGATATTTTGAAGTGAGGTAAACTACTATTCCGATATAAGAGAATATTTTCATCGCAGGTTTGAACTGTGGAGTCCTTGGTACTCTCTGAACTTGGTTGCTTGCTTGTAGATGTTTTACTACCCAACTATATAAAATCTTCAATGCACTGGAGTAGTCCCACGTGAGATAGGCAGCAAATACATTTAACAAACAAGATAAGAAAAATCTGTAAACAACCAACCCCAGAAAGCACCAAGGACTCCACTAAACTGCTGTAACAGCTCCAGGTTATTAACAGGCTTCATAGCACCATCAGGAAGCACAATGGAGTTGTGAAAACAGCCTGGTCTGCCTTTGCAAACTTATCTAGTTCCCCAAAGTGCTTTTTCTGGTTTTTCTTTGAAGACAGTTTGCTTCTCCTCCAAGAAGCTCCTTCATCTCTGAAACAGTAACTGTGAAAGGAACCTTGGAGTCCTCATAGACAATCACTTAAACATGAGGCAGCAGTGTGCGGCGGCAGCCAAAAAAGCTAATGTAATCCTTGGTTGCATAAAAAGAAATATTGAATCAAAAGCGTGTGAAGTATTAAGTACTGTTTTGTAAAGCCTTAGTAAGGCCACACCTGGAATACTGCATTCAGTTTTGGTCACCATATTACACACACACAAAAAGAAAGATGTTTAGAAAAAGTGCAAAGAGCAACTAAGATGATTAAAGGCCTGGAGACAAATATATATTAAGACCGGTTGCAGGATTTGGGTTTGGCTAGTTTAGAGAAAAGAAGGACTGGAGGGACATGATAGTATTTGAAAGGCTGCCACAAAGACAGGGAGGTCAGTTTAATTTCCAAAGCACCAGAGGGCAGGACAAGAAACAATGGATGGAAACTAATGAAGGAGCGAAGCAACCTGGAATTAAGGAGTGAGAACAATTAAGCAGTCTAACAGCTTGCCCTCAGAAGTTATGGGTGCTTCATCACTGGAGGTTTTAAGAAGAGACTGGACAGTCATTCGTCTGAAGTGGTATAGGGCAGGGGTCTCCAACCCTGGCAACTTTAAGGCTTGTGGACTCCAACTCCCAGAGTTCCTCAGCCAGCAAAGCTGGCTGAGGAACTCTGGGAGTTGGAGTCCACAAGCCTTAAAGTTGCCAAGGTTGGAGACCCCTGGTATAGGGTCTCCTTCTTGAGCAGGCGGCTGGACTAGAAGACCTCAAAGGTCCCACCAGCTCTATTCTGATTGGTTGATTGAGCCTGAACGACGGAGAAACTCTATAGCGCCAAACCTAGCGCGGCTTTTCTTTTCCGCTTTTGCGCGAGGCCCGCTAGGGGGCAGCCAAGAGCAACTACCCGACATCTTCTCCCACCTGCCTGGCCTGGCCGCTGGGAGAAGGAGGAGGCGGGGCCGAAAATCAGCGGCACACCTGAGCGAGACTTCGCTTTGCTTTCCCGGGGCGTCGCTGAGGGAGGAGGAGGAGGAGGAGGAGGAGAGTCAATGGGCGGCAATGAGAGTCAACGGGCAGCAACAGCAGCAACACCGCGGATGCTTTTTGACGAGCGCTCGGAGCGCCCCGGGCTGCCTGAGGGAGCTGCGCTGAGGTGCTGAGCACCTGCCCGCCCGCCCGCCGCGGCGTCGTTCTTCGTGGTTTCGTTCGGGCTCCACCTGCCATGCAGCCGGCGGCTGCGACTGCGGCCCCGGGGCAGTCGGACTCTGCTGCCCCGAGCGCCGCTCCGATGGAGCCGAACGAAGAAGCCCAATTGTCGCGGTGGGAAGCGAAGCCTCTGCCTCCGTTGCTCCACGAGCTGAGTTCCTTCGCGGGCCGGGCGGTGCTGTGCCTTGCGCCGGTCTACCTGGCCGGCTACCTGGGGCTCAGCACCATCTGGGTGCTGATCGGCTTGTTCTTCTGGATGTGGTGGAGAAAGAACCGGCGACAGAAGCAATCCCGGCTCTTGGCAGCCTTCGGGCTGGTTGAGGATGAGAAGCAAGCCATCAGCCAAGGAATCGCCCTCCAGCAGCTCCCGGCCTGGGTGAGTAGCGCAAAACAGACTTTTTCTTTCTTTCTTTCTTTCTTTCTTTCTTTCTTTCTTTCTTTCTTTCTTTCTTTCTTTCTTTCTTTCCCTCCTTCCTTCCTTTCTTTCTTTCCTTCCCTCCTTCCCTTCCTTCCTTCCTTCCTTCCTTTCCTTCCCTCCTTCCTTCCCTCCTTCCTTCCTTTCTTTCTTTATTCCTTCCTTCCTTTCTTTCCCTCCTTCCTTCCTTCCTTTCTTTCCTCCTTCCTTCCTTCCTTCCTTCTTTCTTTCTTTCTTCCTTCCTTCCTTTCTTTCCCTTCCTTCCTTCCTTCCTCCCTTCCTTTCTTTATTTCCTTCCCTTCTTCCCTTCCTTCCTTTCTTTTCTTTCTTTCTTTCTTTCTTTCTTTCTTTCCCTCCTTCCCTTCCTTCCTTCCTTTCTTTCTTTCCTTCCTCCTTCCCTTTCTTCCTTCCTTTCTTTCTTTTTCCCCTCCTTCCTTCCTTCCTTTCTTTCTTTCCTTCCCTTCCTTCCTTCCTTCCTTCCTTCCTTCCTTTCTTTCTTTCTTTCTTTCTCTCTCTCTCACTCTCTTTCTTTCTTTCTTTCTTTCTTTCTTTCTTTCTTTCTTTCTTTCCCTCTCTCTCTTTCTCTCTCTCTCTCTCTCTCTCACTCACTCACTCTCTTTCTTTCTTTCTTTCTTTCTTTCTTTCTTTCTTTCTTTCTTTCTTTCTTTCCTCTCTCTCTCTTCTCTCTCTCTCTCTCTCTCTCACTCACTCACTCTCTTTCTTTCTTTCTTTCTTTCTTTCTTTCTTTCTTTCTTTCTTTCTTTCTTTCTTTCCCTCTCTCTCTTTCTCTCTCTCTCTCTCTCTCCTCCCTCCCTCCCCCAAGGAACAACCTGGGAACAGACAAGCTTGCTCTTCTGGAGCCTGTTCTGCAAATGAGCCCCTGGACCTGGTATCTCCAGTCCAGAGGCTTTAGTTTTGCTCCCTCTCTGTTCTGTGGTACCTGGTATTAAATTGTATAAAGTAGGGAAAATTTACCTCTTCCCACTAAGTAGCCCATGTGCCACCCGAGCTGGGAGACTGGCAGTGCAATGGTTCTTGTCCACCATTATTGTTTTTTTAGGAGGAAGGGGGAAGCTTGCCATTCTCCACTGCTGGTTTAGAATTCAGGGGGACACCCGACAAACTAACATGAATCAAAACTCTGGTTTAAGTATGCTACTTGCTTACTGATCCTACTCATCAGAAGTAAGTTAACAGAGTTGGAAGAGACCTTGGAGGTCTTCTCATCCAAGCCCCCCGGTCAAGCAGGAGACCCTTATACTATTTTAGACAAAAGACTACCCAATCTCTTCTTAAAAACCTCTAATGTTACAGCACCCACAACCTCTGAAGGCAGGTTGTTCCACTGATTAATTGTTCTAACTGTCAGGAAGTTTCTCCTTAGTTCTAAGCCCTTTGATTGGTTTCCATCTGTTACTTCTCATCCTGCCCTGGGGTGCCTTGGAGAATAGGTTAACTGGCTCTTCTCTGTCATAGCAGGTTGCCTACTTTTAATAGGATTCAGAGTAAAACATGGAGAATGTGTTGCAGGACATTGATCGAAACCCAATGTAGAACACTGAATATTCAAGAGCATCCATTGAAGGCTGTCTTCTAGGGGGGTAGCTCCATGAGAATTCCTTTGGGGCCACGGATCTGGAATGGGAAAGGCACAGTTTTACAAATCTTTCCCCTATAAAACCAAACAGATATCCAGCATTCAGTGCTTATTGTTGCAAGCCTTTAACTGTGATTTGTGACTTTTATTCTGTTCATTCTGTTTTGTAGTTAAAATAGTTGGTGCAAGTTTTACAGTCCATTTCTGTCATTTTTTTAAGGACTCGTTTTCAAAATGCTTTTATATTCTTTTTCCAAGCACAGAATCATCTACCAACAAAAACAACATCACTTCCCCAGAGTGAGATAGATAGAACACCTTTTATTTTACTGCCAGTAGCAAATCTGGGGAGATTTTTCTAGCCTTGGAGTTGCATTGCCTTTGAGGATTTCTTCCAGTTCTGTTGAAACTCAACTTCCTCCCTGAAATGTTGGCTCTGACAGCAAATTGTTATTCACTGTGGAAGACAAGGACTTGCAGTGGCATTGCTAGGATTATGGGGAACTTGGGTCCCTGCAGGTACTCATGGGTGCTTTTTCTCTCTATGCCCCATCTCCAATAAATATTAACATCTTTCTCGCTTTCCTTAATATTTACAAGTGTTGATCGTGATATCTCATTAAGATGTGGGTGAATGAGAGAATAGAATATGTGATGTTGAGTAACTTCAATTATTTTCTGGCCTAGAAAACCAGCAATGAAGTATTCTTTAACTTAATCCCGACTCCTGGTGATTTCTTGGAAGCATCAGTTCAGTTAACAATAGTATGGAAGTGGCTTGCCGCTACTTTCTTCAGTATGCTTTTCTATTTCCCAGTCTTGCTCACAATTCAGCCTTTGCTGGAGGTCTCTTATCTAAGTATAAAGCAAGCTCACCCTGTTTAATTTCCAGGCGCAGACAAAGCCAGTCAGATGTTGCTACCTGATAAAACCAGAATATAGTCAACAAAAAGCTTAGGCCTCCTAAACTGCTTCCAACCGTAATGGCACCCTGGGAGAGGCAGAAGTCTTAAATTCTAGGCTAGGGCATTCCCAGAAGCTCATCTCCTCAGCCCTCCAGTGAACTCACCCCCTTTGTGCTTCAGTGAGAAGACCTCAGGGAGTGCTACCATCTGGTGAGATAGAAAGTGAGGTCGAGGCTTCCAGAAGGCGTCCCATGGGGGCCTTCATTTGCCAGACAAAGACATTTGATGGGTTGAAGTTTCCCCATAGCTGATTGCAACTACACATTTGTCTTTAAACTGCATAAAGTAAATTATTGGAACAGAAAATCTGTTGATAGATATGTTTTGAGGAAACAGAAGCTGTGATACATAGATGCAAAATTAGTTGATGTAGAACGCATTCCAAATGGTTCAAGGACTATCGTATATAAGAAACTCAACTAAGCGGTTTGGTTTTTAACGCTGAACTTTACTAAATGCATATTTAATATGTTTTAAAATTAAGATAACTGGTTGATTACTTGTAAAGCCACCCTCTGCCAGTAGTTTCTGTTTCACAGAGTTTTAACAAGGACTACAAACCGAGAACACCCATCAGAGCCATATGTTGTGGTGGTTAAAATCCCGTACTAGGACTGCAGGGATTCAACTTCAAGTCCACTTTCAGCTGAGAAAACTCATTGAGTAGCTTTGGACCAATCCATATCCCCCAGCCTAGTTCACACAGTCCTAATGAGGATACATTAAGAGTCTTGTGCCATGGATGTTGCTTTGAGCCTGCAGTAGAAAGTCATATATCTATATACAGGTAATCCTTGACTTAGCAACAGTTTGTTTAGTGACCGTTCAGAATTACAGCGGTACTGAAAAAGTGACTTATGACAGTTTTTCATACTTACGGCCATTACAGCATCCCCATGGTCACATGATCAAAATCCAGACTTTTGGCAATTGACTCAAATTGATGATGGTTGCATTGTCTTGGGGTCATGTGATTACCTTTGTGTCCTTCTGACAAGCAAAGTCAATGGGGGAGCCAGTTTTGCTTAACAACCATGTTACTAACTTAACAACTGCAATGATTCACTTAACAACTATGGCAAGAAAGCTTGTAAAGTGAGGCCAAACTCACTTAACTGTCTCGCTTCCTAACATTGTGAGCAAAATTGTGATCATAAGTCAAGGACTATCTGTACACCAAATAAATGAATAGATTCCATAGTTCAGCTGATCAAAGGCTCCGTAGAAAAGTATTTCATACTCCTTAAATGTCAGCAGAAATGTTACAAATTTCTTGCGAGTATTTTGCTCTGCTTCATAACAAAAGGGTGGATGCAGAATTGGGTAAAATAAGAACATACTTAGAAAATTGTCTCTAGTTCATTCAATCATGGATTGTTGAGTAAACCAAGTTTGATTACACCCATTCAATACGCTAAGCAAAGCCAAAGAAATCATATTATGAAATCATATTAAGAAATCATATAGCTTAGTGCAGTGTATAAACCCAGGGTGCCTTTGCACTGGTAACTTTTGACTGCCTGCTGAAACAGCTGCATAGTTATTGGGCTAACATCTTATTTACAAATATCACATTATTGCAGTACAGGATTTACTAAAGTGGTCAGTTTGGATGTGCAAATTGAATGAGGTTTTTGAAGACCTCCTGAAACCTATCACAGGTCCCTATGGCTTTGAAAAGTTTTGAGTGTCAGATTTAACTCATATAGACCATACGTACAGAGCGTTCCTTTAGCTCTTTGAACCCAGAGCTGTTCCATGAAGAAATAAGGCTTCCAAAGGAATTCTTTCTAGAGGTATTACAGAGCAGATTATGAAGGACTGTGCTGTAAAAACCCGACAAATCTATTAAATGGTTATGGGTTGATATGTTTTTGGGTGGCCAGCTAATTGGGAATCTTTTTTTTCAAAGCAGTCTCAATTTCTTTCAAAAACAGAAACAGGATAAGAGTAATAATAAGCAAATATTAGTTGGATCCAGTATTGGGATTCAAATTTTTTTACTACCAGTTCTGTGGGCATGGCTTGGTAGACACGGTGTGGCTTGATGGGCATGGCAGGGGAGGATACTGCAAAATCCCCATTCCCTCTGCACTTCCCTAACCTACTTTCCAGCTCCGTTCTCCTGTGCAGGGCAACAAAAGAACCACTGATCAGCTGGGACTCAGGAGGCAGAGAATAGATGGGGACAGGGCCAGTCAGAGGTGGTATTCGCCGGTTTTCCGAACTATTCAAAATTTCCACTACCGGTTCTCCAGAACTGGTCAGAACCTGCTGAATACCACCTCTGGTTGGATCCTGAGTTTACCTAAATCTCAAGCATGGGCACATGGTAATTTTGGCACTTAGACTTTGTAAATCCTAACTGATCCAAATACTTCACCTCTTAGAAAACAGCCTATCCAATTACTAATGTATTTCAAACGTCCTTTTTTCCTGCCAGCTTAATGTGAAAGGTTAAGTACAGCTTTCCTTCTCCTTCTGTATGAAAGCTATGTAGTAAAGAGGAAAATATGGCCAATTATGAACTGTTGAATTCGTTATTATGAGAATGTAATACTTTCAGAACAAAATGCCTCAGCCTGACCTCTCTCAATTACACAGAGACAATACAATAGCCGTTACACCATTAGTGTGAATTTTAGTGTAGGGTAAATAAAGAACAATTGTTTCAGTGAGTTCCATTTAGAGCTGGACTTGCCAACAACTAATGAACTTTTCACCTAGTATTTTAAACGATTTTGATGTTTACAATACCTACAATAGAGGGACCCTTTTCCTTGGAATAAAAAGCAACAGAATTTGACAAGTCACATTGGTTCACTGGAACGATCAAAAAAACACCTAGTTTTTTTAATGTGTTTTATTTTTTTTACTATACCATCAGTATTTGCTTGTGTTATGAACTAAGATCATGAGTGGCATAGTCCAATTCTGTCTGGGTAGGCTTCATCCTGCTAGTCCATCTGTAGTAGAGACATACAAAGCTATGGGTGAGATCAAGATCAAGCCTACATTTGTATTGATTCATATGAGGTATTATAACAAACACTCTTTAAAAGTGCCTTAGGGGGTCATTTTTTTTCTGTTGCTCTGCTCCTCTGTTACACGTGAGAAACACTGAGGCTGAGTAAGAAATACCAGGAGTACAATAAATCAGACATGGCTCATCATTTTGTTTACTTTGCATTTTTGTTTTGCTTTACGCAGCAATCTTATGTGAATCACTTTACCATTAGGGGCTGGTTTGTTTCCTACCTGCTTAATCTAGTTTACCTGATGAGATGGAAGTGTACTTAATAGAGAGCGCACGTGGTTACTCATAAGTGACTTTTGCTGGGTTGAGTATATCTTCTTCTATGCAAGTAAACCACAGCTTGTCTTTCCCTCCAAAATGATTGTTGACAGTGAGAGTGGGACTCTGATCTTTTTATTATTATTATTATAAAAATACCTTATTAAACAACTTTATACAAATACAATAAAACCAAACATTCCGCTTATCGCAACGTGAGCAGGACAGTGTTCGCTCAATCTGATATCTCTCAAATTATGTAGAATAATCATTCCCACTTATTACATTAATACATAACACAAAGTATCATCGAATTATATATTACAAACATAGTTGCATGTTGCTAGTTTCTGTCATACCTTTTTATTTGACTTTGTTTTGTTCCTTTCATGTCTACCTTCCAACCAACTGTACCAAAAATTCCAGATCTCATAGTACTCTGACCCTCTTTGTTTTTAAGTTCCATTGACAACCTGTCCATTTTGCACATTCCAAAGTTTTCTTTATAATTATGAAATTGAGGGGGAGTATTTTTGCATTTCCAATTTTGGGCAAAGGCAAGCCTTGCTGCTGTTAATATATGGAGTATAATATATAGTAATTTTTTTATTACTTTTTTGTTTTAAAATTCCTAATAAAAATATTCAACTTTAACTTTTGTAATTTCTTCTAGCCAATTTCTAATTTTCCACCAATATTTTTTTTTTGCTTTTGGGCAGGTCCACCACATATAATAGTATGCTCATAGCCACATTTCCAACAGCTTGCCGAATTATTGGGAAACATTTTTGCAAGTCTCTCTGGCAGTAAGTGCCAGCAATAAAACATTTTATACTGTATAAATTCTCCTTATAAGTTGCTGATAGAGTTAATTGATAATTTATTTTCTTTAGGTTTTCCCAATCTTCCAAATTAATACTATATCCAAAGTTTTTGGCCCAGGTTATCATTGTTTCCTTCACAGTTTCTTCTTCCAATTTATATCTTAACAAATACTTGTACATTTTGGTAATCATTTTTCTCTCTGGTCCCTGTAAAATTTTGTCCAATCCTTTTTGGTCCAAATACATCCTGTACTGTTCTATGTCTTTTTTATATCTAGTTTGTATCTGTAAATACGGCCACCAATCTACTTGTATTCCTTGTGACACAAGCTCCTGCTTAGATTTTAATTTCCCTTGTTCATCTAATAGCTCACTATAGCTCACTGTCTTATTCAGATCTAAAACATTCGGATATACCATAGCTTCCATGGTTGATATCCAGATTGGGATCTTTGTATAATGGTTTCATTTTAGTTTTTCCCAAACCCCTAGTAATGTATCTCTAATTTGATGTCTTTGAAAGTATGAATGAAATTTATTTTTTCTTTCACACATGAACACATACCAGCCAATCTGCAGATCACGTCCTTCTAATATTAACACTCTTTTATTCTTTAGATTTACCCAATCTTTAATCCATGTTGTTATTGCGGTCTGATAATAGAGTTCTCAATCTGGAAGTCCAAACCCACCCTTGTCTTTACTATCCTGCAGGAGCTTTAATTTTATCTGGGCCTTTTTCCCTTGCCAAATAATTTTTTTTATTGTTTTGTTCAATTCTTCAAAAAAGGTTTTGCCTAATTTTATTGGAATTGTTTGAAAAAGGAATAATACCTTAGGTAGTATATTCATCTTAATAATAGCAATTCTCACTATCAATGAAATATGAAGTTTCCCCCAATTTTCCAAGTCCTTTTGTATTTGTTTTGGTAATTTCTCGTAATTATCTGTATTTATTGATGAACATTTAGCTATCAGCCACAGTCTGAGATATTTCAATTTTTTGGGTTATTTGAATCCCCAATTTCTTCTCCGATTCCTCCTTCAGTTTCACCATCATAGTCTTTGTTAATATCTTTATTTTTTCTTTATTTTTAGTCCCGCCACTCTGCCAAATTCTTCAATTTCCTGTAGCAATATATGTCCTGTTGGGTCTTCTATGATGAATGCTATGTCATCAGCAAATGCTTGCATTTTATACTCTTTTGTTCTAATTCTCAGATCTTTTATTTTTTGGTTATTTCTAATCTGTGTTAATAGTATCTCTGCTGCAATGATAAATAGTAGTGGCGATAGCGGGCACCCCATCTTACTCCTTTTGATATATTAAATTTCTCAGTTAGTTCAAATTGTCAAAGGCTTTTTGTGCATCCATAAACATTAACACCAAGTGCTTGTGTGGGTGTGCCTCATAATACTCTAATACATTCATTATCAGTCTGGTGTTATTTCTTAAATGTCTCTGTGGTATGAATCCATTTTGGTCAGGATGGATATATTCATGCAAAATTTTCTTAACCTTCTCCACAATTATTGTAACAAATATTTTGTAATCCACATTAAGTAATGAAATCGGTCTGCAGTTTTGTATCTGTTGGTCATTGGTATTCTCTTTTAAAATAAAGGTAATATAGGCTTCGGTCCATGAATTTGGGAGTTTTGTTATAATTTTACTCATAAACATTTTGAATACAGTGCATTGTCAGGGCATACCAATTACAAGCAAAAAAACCCCATAAAGGATACTACATTAAATATGAACACACATAAAGAAAGCAATACTAATAATAACATATAATAATAGTAATAATATCACCAAGTACTTTAAACTTTTTATATTATCTTATTTACAATTTTTAATAGTTATGATTATAATTATAAATTATCTCTATTTTTGATGCATGCATTCATTGTCTTTCTTCCTCTAATTTCTACCTCTTGTCTCTAACCATTCGTAAAATCTATTCCATATCAAATAATATTCTGTGTCTTCTTCATCTTTTATTTTCTGTCCATTTCAGCACAGTCTAAAATTTTCCGAATAGCTTCTTGCAATGATTCCATCCCATTAATGACCTTCCTTACTGAGTAACAGGAAACTGTGGCAGTAAAGATATTGACTTTTCTGCTTACATGTGTAATTTTCTCATGCTTCTATAACAGATCATGGGCAAGAGACTTCCAAGCTGATTAGGAGCTAACTGTCCATGCAGGCATTTCTATAAAGTAGAGTGATAATAAGAAATGCCATCATTTCTCTCACGTATCTCTAAAACAGGGTAATGAATTTAATTCCTGAATTCCACTATCTCTTGGACTATCCTTTCCCTCCTTTCAAAGGTCTTGTAATACCCACATCACATCTAACATCAGCTTTTGCTCAAATTGAGATTTTTTTTCTCCTTGTCTGAATTGTATTGTGTATGGTATTAATATTTATATATGGAGCCAAGCTTTTAAATGTTATATGCCTATCTTTGAGAATTGTGGTAAAGAAAAAAAAAGGAAGATACTTATTGTGACTGAGTATTCATGCACTCACCCATTTACACAGGAGAGTTTTTCCATCTACCATAACCATCCCTCCCTTGGCAAATCTTGTGCAATTTATGCTGCAGGATTTGCTAGTATATGATTATCATTTTTATTGAACCACGCTGAGAACTGATCTCAACCTGCCATTTATTTATTTTTTTCTCACAAAGCCGCTACCCATGTAGGCATATATTCCTTGGTTTTATTACCATATATCCTTACATTTATCTGATTTACTCACATAATATGCAGATAGTCCTTGATATACAGCCATAATAAAGCCACAATTTTGGCTGTAAGTAAGTTGTGATGATTGTCATTGGGTGACCATTTCTGATTTTATGATATATTTTTCCAGCAATTGTTAAATGAACACCACAGTCATTAGGTGAATGCTGTGGTCATTAATTGAATCCATTGTTCACTGTGGGCTAATTTTTCCAGGAACTGGATATAAATACTGGTTTCCAAGATAAACAAACAAACATCGTAAACCATAGACATGTTACTGCATAACCATAGATATGTTACATGGGATGCTGCAAATGGTTGTAAATGCAGGCCGAATACCAAGTGCCCAAAAACAGTCACGTGACCATGGGGGATGGACATTGCAACTTCGAAACCGGGTTGTAAATCCCATTCTTAGGATCCATTGTAACTTTGAACCATCTCTAAACAACCAAAGTCAAAGACTACCTGTACTAAATACTATATATACATCTGTGTGTCTGTGTACACACCGATACACGGGGAGGTTCATATTCATCATATTTTCAGGTTGAGCAAGTATATGCAAAGTGCAGGAAGAGTAACGAAGTCACCAAATGGACTCATAAATATTGACCTCTGTATTTTCATAATTTTGATTAATCGAGATTTTTCCGAAATGCTTTTTAGTAAGGCAGTTATCAGCCTTAGTTGTACCTGTGCAATACACAGCATTCCCTTTTAATGTTAAGGACACAAAGCAGGAAAATTTGTCAGTTTTGGGGTTAGTATGTGACAGGCACAGTCAAAGCCTAATTGATCCTGAGCATGCTCAGACTATTCTATGTTAACTAGGTTCTCTAATTTAGAGAGTACTTGTAAGCCAGCATACTATTATCATCATCCACTCAACTAAGAAGTACATGCCATGTAGGAATGTTATCATGTTTAGAAATATTTTTTTTATTTATAAAAGTTGATATTTTACCCTTTTTGTTTTTAAAGTTACATACGTTTGTTTAATAATGAGGTACGTGACCCTTAGAAAGCTGAAATAACAATTAGTTAATTGTAATATTTAATACAATTAACAGCAAAAATGTTACCCTCTAATCTTAATTTAGATCAGACTTCCAGTTAATTCTACAGTGGTTCTTTTTTTAAAAAAATGTATGGCCCTTTTAATTAAGATATTTGCTCACAGTCTTTAGGGAAAAGCAATTCCACTTACCAGCATTATCTTAAGATGTAAATACGAAATAGGCCTTTATTGTTGGTCATAATTTTAATAAGCTGAGGAGGTGAGCAAATTTTATCTGTAAAATAAATCTGGTTTACTATGAAGAGTTAGCATAAAGCTAACAAGGTGAAATAAATCGCTTTATTTCACATTAGTGTGAGTGACAAAAATTGAAGGTAAAGAAATCCCAGTATTTCAGTGATCTCCACCCTGAAATGTGTGAGAACTTGGATTGCATGTTAGGTATAATTGTGGGCTTCTGTAGATGCCTTTATTGTGATTCTTGAATAGTTGGTTGACCTACTCCAATTGACTATTCTCAGAAGAAGAAGCTGTCAGACAGAAAAACAAAAATAATGTTTTCAGAAGTATTGCTTAATTGACTTTTAACTGGAAGTACCACAAATTTCTTTCTCTTTCTTTCTTTCTTTCTTTCTTTCTTTCTTTCTTTCTTTCTTTCTTTCTTTCTTTCTTTCTTTCTTTCTTTCCTTCCTTCCTTCCTTCCTTCCTTCCTTCCTTCCTTCCTTCCTTCCTTCCTTCCTTTCCCTGTTTCTGGAGGCTATGGGCAACTAATAATCAAGTTCCCATAAAATAAAAAGCAGCCCCCTCAACATCAAGATAATAAACAGAAAAACAGACATTAGCTTGCTTGTACATAAAATGTTGCCCTCTACTACAAAACTATAGCTCTTTCTTTGAGTTGAATTAATCTTATCTTCCATATAAATCTGAAAATGAAATATATTTTGTGGGGACACTTTTGATATTGCTACAGAATCATGCTCTATATCAGACTTTATAATAGTCCTTCGTTAGTCCTGTCACTTTACTTGCATCTTGCATATTAATTCTCAGAGTCCAATCGGTTTTCACCTGTTTCTTCTTTGCCTTGCTTTCCAGGTGCACTTCCCAGATGTTGAACGGGTAGAATGGCTGAACAAGGTAAGGCGTTGGATATGAAAGGAGCTTTTATATGATTAACGTAAGGCTGAAATGTTTCTGCTTCAAAGTTTGCTTTGTAACTTGGCTGTTGAATCAACCGTGAATAAGCTTGTTTGCTCTAGTTAAGTGGCTGGGATAAGTTGGGTATCATTTGTATCATGCTCAGGGTTTGCCCTGAAGTTTGATCAAAATTCTCTTCCGCTGAAGGAAAAACACTGCCACATGCCTTTGCCGGGTTCTCTCCAAAATAAATTGTGTAGCAATCTTTGTTACCAAAACCAACTAGCTGTAGCATTTATGTTATAATGTATGCTCAGCACTGAAATCTCTTAGGCAGATCTTGATAAAACTGACAATTATCCTGTAATTGTTGCCGGCCCAAATCTACAATATCTTCAGTGTTAGTCAAACTGCAGTAAATTTCCAGGAAACTGGAAGAGTTGTCATTAGCACCAGACTTTGATCTTGTATGACATATAGGATGAAATGCCCTTATGTCCAAGTAGTAAGATTTGCATATTAGATTTGGAAGAAAAAATGAAATATTGAATAGAATAGAAAGAAAGAGAGAGATCATGCTTGGGGTGAAAATTATTCAGTACTTTGGGAAATCATGAGGAAATCTAATTCACAGCTTAAATTAAAGCAGTATTGTCAAATGTGTGTTTTGAAAATCATTTTTCTGAATCTTCTAATCTTGTCCCAACAATGTGAAATCTATTGGTTCTTTTTCTGGTGTTGGCCTTCATACACATCCAGTTCTTCCCAAGAATCTAGATTGTTGTGATATATCATTGTTAATATGTGTGGATCCAATCAGGTGGCTTTTGGGCCTTTTATAATTGACAGATGGAAATTTTGTAAATGTGCAGGTTTTCTAAGTGCTGTTCAATATTTTTTGGTATGGTACCAGTATGCCAATAATCACTGAGATCATCCCCATAATCATTCAGCTTTTATTTTCATATCTTGATACTTCGTGGTCTTCTCCAATTCTTTGTCTTCTATTCTACTATCCCCTGGTATTGCCACATCAATTATGCACTTTTTTCCCCCAGCTACTGTTAACTCTGGTGTGTAATATGCCACGACTATCAAATTGAATTCAGAAATTCCACAATATCTAATCTGCTCGTTTTCATCTAAAGAGTGTATGTTCTATCACTTTAGAAACATAAAGATACTTACAAAGTTGGCATTCTATCTTCAAAATAAAAGTGGTAAACAACGGTAATATACAAGTGGTGATTTTAGCCTTTTATTCTTTTATAACTAGATTGTTGAACAATTCTGGCCCTATTTTGGAGCAATTATGGAAAAGACATTTAAGGAAATCCTTGAACCCAAAATCAGAGGAAAGAATGTACATCTGAAAACATGTACATTTACTAAAATCCACCTTGGAGATAAGGTAAGGTGATGTTTGAAAATGACTGCCACATCCAGACGAGTTTTTCATGAGTGTATTTTCTGTGTGCATGTAGGCTTAAAATAGATCTGGATCTATTTATTAATTTCTGATTATATGCGATACAATGATTTCTGACATTCACTTTATTAATAATAGCTATAATAAAATGATCTTGTTCAAACCCATTCCTTAAGTTACTCAACTGAAAGATAGTTACTCAACTGAAAGTGTAGGTAGGGTAACAAAGAGTAGATGTTTGTGCAAAAGGATTGTGAATTTTTGTCCGTTTTATTCAAAGTAAGTATTTGTTCTGAGAATCTTTCAGATTGTACTTGATGGTCCACAAGATGCTAGTATAAAAAGATAGCAAAAAGATGCACCAACTTAAAAATCTAACTCCTAATAGAAGGCAGTCCTCTGAACTATTCTTATGATGTTTTCTCCCACCCTGTTCTGAATATGTAATTATTGTCAAATTGTCTGTATTTATAGTGGTTATCAGTGGTAAAAAAAAAAGCTCTTTCCAATCATTATTCACTTAGTACCTGATTTTATTAATATAAAAAACCAAAGATCCTTTGCTTTGTTGGGAATTTTAAAAATGCACACAATACTTTTGAAAGAAAATGCTTTGCATTATCAATTCAATTAATGTCTTAATTTTGTTCAGTAGTCTTAAATTGGAATCTGATTTTCTGTTTGCTTAGCAAGCTTTTAAATTTTGGATGCCTCCCTTCCTTTTGATTCAACAGCTAACATTTTTAGCTGGCCGAATTTTAAAATGCAAACTTAATGGCTGCAGTATAGCCTTCCCCCAAATGATGCCTCCCAGAAGTATTGGGGAACAATCCTTCAACTCCCTGGTGACTGAAAATGATATCAGGTTTAGTTGCAATACTTCTGAAGGGTAGCAGATTAGAAAATATTCTGTAATCTTTCTCTCCTGCCCGTTATTTTGTTTCTTTCTGCAGATTTTTTAAAATTATGATAGCTCAAGCTTGACGTATGGTTGTTATATTTGTGCTAAGATAAATGAGGCTTTCTTATTGATATATTTCTCATTGCTGTATCAATAATACTGCTGCATGCTTTGCTTTCAGTGCCCTAAAATTAAAGGAGTGAAAACCTATACCAAAGAAGTTGATCGAAGACAAGTAATCCTGGACTTGCAAATATGGTAGCATATAACTGCATTGTTTCCTATGGTTTATCATTGGGAAAGGGCACAATTGGCTTCACTAATAAGCAGTGAATAGTGAATTTTTCTGTGCACCTGGTTGCTAACAGTCATCGCTTTGCTTTTCCTAAAATGATGCTATAAAAATGTAATAGAGGCAACTAATGCATGACCTCATGCAGAGTATATGAACCTGCAAAGGTACATTTATCATGACATGAGTTTAGACTGGTGTTTCTCTAAATGTCCACCATGCAAACAAATGAATAAAGATGAATATTTGCTTCAAATGGAGAAACTTAGGTTGAGACCATCCAGGAAGGATAATGATCGCAGGCTATATTTATAGGAAAAAAACCCTGATTGGATGCCTGCAGTTTGTTCAACATAGTCTATATTTAGCAGAGAATATGCATCTGATTAAACCAAGATGTCATGAATATCTTGAAACAAAAACAGAATCATTGAAAAATATCTTAGGTATGGTATTCACTATGAACATAGCAAAAATTGGTACTTCTGATGTGAAAAGTTTATTGGGTTCTGTCTAGAAATAGAATAATGATTGGGCACGTAATTATTAGTAAATAGTAATATAGTAGCGGACAATCCCATTTCCCTTTAACATTTCGGAATGTAAGAATCTCTGATATTGTATGTTTATGTCTTTGGGTGCCTTGAGTATATAAAAGCATTGAACTCAATAAAGCCATGTTTAGCTAAGTATTGCCTGAATACTTTTGAACCTCCTCTTTATAACATGCATTGTTAAAATACTTCAGGAGAGTAATATATTTAGCTGTAGGAGAAAGCTGGGTTAGCACTGGATAGCTACAGTATTTCTCTTCTGGCTCCTTTTATGAAAAGGTCATATGGGTGTTTTCCCACTTAAGAGTTTGAGTGAGGAGGTAGTTTTCCATTGTAAATAGACCTGTCTTGTTTGACAGGAATCCACAATCCTGCATGATTCACAGAGAGATGCCTAGTCGAGGGGGAAGGATTCAAAACCAGCTCATCTAGTTAGGTATCCCGGAGGACACGTTGATTGGGAGTATGTGCTGAGTTCTTCCTCCGCTTCTGAGAAAAAAGGTGGAGCTATTCAAATCTTCAAGCCACCTTCTTATGCACCGTCCACATTGCTTCCTTGACTCATTGCTGTTTTAGTTCCTTCCTATCTCCTGTCAGGGAGATGAAGTGCATGTTGCTAATATGAAAATATGGGGGCGACATGACAAACATCAGCATCCTCTTAGAGCAGCATTATAGGTTGTTGTTTTTTCATTATTTATGGTACTTTATCGCATTGCAATACTTGCTTATCTTAAATAGTTTAGATTATTAGACCGGCAAGTGCAATATTTATAGCTACCTACACTATATACTTGAGTGTGTTGTCACCTATAACTGGCTTTCTATTTGGTTTGCATAATCTCTAAATATTGCCTTGTTCAAATATTTGTGAAAAGTGCCTAAATATTTGTGGTGTTAACTCATTGAGTCACATTACATTTGGTGATCCACAAGTTATTATATGGCCACATGCCATATGTCCTTGTTCTTTGCATCGGTAATGTGATCTAATTCTCACTGCTTGAAGATGGAGAACTAACTTTAATGGCATTCAGCACAGCGGAATTTCCTTTTCATGCAGTCTTATGAAATAGGATGCATATTTGTTTTGTAGAACCTTTCCTAGAAGAGGTAGTACAGGGGAAAATCTTTTCTTTTGTACTGGGATGCACTTCTCCAAGCTTTTGGGTGTGGTTTTTGTAGGCTTGACCAAAGTTGCCACCAGATTGTGGTTTTTTTTTAATGGGAAAGAGAAAAATTTTAAATACATAGAGTAATACTAATAATTTTAATTTTAACAATTAAAATTATTTCGCATACAAATAACAGATATCTCATCTTTGGAAAAGAATTGAAAAAGTGGGAAGTTTTGCTGCCAAGATTTAAATTAGATGTCTCAGTTGAAAGTAGAGTACTATCTAGAACAGTGGTCACCAACCAGTGGGCCGGGGACCACTGGTGGTCCATGAGAAAATTTTGGTGGTCCACAGAGAAATGTCACCCCCAAAGCAACTAATCCAGGCTGTGTGGTAACACAAGGCTGCGCTGCCCATATGGCCTGCAGGAACACAAGGCTTGTGTTG
The DNA here is from genome assembly GCF_049901715.1 of Pseudonaja textilis. NCBI lineage: Eukaryota > Metazoa > Chordata > Lepidosauria > Squamata > Elapidae > Pseudonaja > Pseudonaja textilis. The sequence goes on from NC_141990.1 coordinate 211,380,484, forward strand.
CTTGCACTGCGAACAACACAAAGTAGTGAGGAGAGGGGGGAAGGACAGGGGGGAACTTGCTCCATGCGCCTGGCCTGGCCACCGGGCTGCTTCTTTCTGCTTCTTTCTTCTTCTGCTTTTGGTTGCATGCAAGAAAAGCAGCAAGAGTCTTTCTTTCTCTCCCCCAAACTCCGCCAAAAATGAGTCTTTGGAACCCTGCAAAGCATCCTGCTCCAAGAGGTGCGCCGGTGCAACAAATCTCACAAAGACTCATTTCTGGTGGAGTTTGGGGGAGAGAAAGAAAGACTTCTGCTGCTTCTGCTGCTTTCCTTGCATGAAGCCGAAGGTCTCTCTCTCTCTCTCTCTCTCTCTCTCCCCCTGAGAACGGAGCTGGAGATGGTATCCTGTGATCCCAAATAAAGAATGATAGATTGGTAGGAAAACGGGGTTGGGAATTTTCCTGCAGATATTTGGGGGAATTTTCCCAGGGTCTCTGGTCCACGGGATTTAAAATTATGAGTTTGGTGGCCCCTGAAGTCTAAAAGGTTGGCGACCCCTCATCTAGAATTCCTGTATATTTGCCTACTTTCTTATAGTTGCCGTTACTCAGAATTCTTGAAATCTCCTTTCTTGGATTAAGTGTTAACTGTTAATAAAAACATTAAACTTAATTAAACATCCCTTTCCCCCACCTTACTCATTCTTTGGCTACTGGCTTCTTTTAGCCACCCAATCAAAGGCCAAGGAAAGGTTTATTTAATTATTTAAGACAATTTGTGTGGCCACCCACTCACTCTCAGTGACTCTGGCTGGCTTACAAAAATAAAAACCCGATATACAAAACAAAGAAAAACTATAACCTGTGGTAACACTTGATGGGTTCCATCCTACTCTGGGTTTCCCGGGACTTCAGGGCCTTGTGAAAGAATGTCAAAGTGAGGGCCAATCTAATCTCCTCATGAATGAGCCACCATGGAGAAAGCTTTTGACCTTCTTCTGGGTCCCACCATATGGTCTCTCCTTAAGAGTGATAACAATACGGACTTAAGTAGAGCTTTTTACACACTAGAAGGCTACAGGAGTAGAATAAGCATGGTTAATGCAAAAACAGTTTGAAAGCAGAAATGTGACATCTATCAAACCTTTAGACAGCAGAAGGGATTACACAGGAAATGCATATTTATTTTAAACAGTTCCAAGATTTTGTGACATTAGGTCAACTAAATTTGACTTAGCTTCTATTTTGCAAATGCTTTCCATATTTCATTTTGACATGACAGTGCGTTACTAGCAAAGATTGAAAGTAAAACTGATGTGACCAGAAATAGCTCAGTACTTAGATCAAAACTTTTGAAGGGAACAGGCAAAGAACTGGAGGTAGGAAGCTGCTTATTTGAGCTACATTTTTGGCCAAACTATTTGGAATCATTCAATTGGACATTCCATTCCATTGGAAAAATTAAAATCTAAAGGAGATTTTTGGGCTTGGCTGTAAGGTAGTGTTATATTTATTACAATTTGTGTTTTTGGATTCCCAAATGTTCCTATTACACAAATTTAAAAGTTCACACTTGATAGTTATCTTGTTATCTCCACAAGGGAAGAACTGTTGTGTATGAAAGCTCATTACAATTGGGGTTTTTGTAACATGGAATTGGTAAGAAACAACATACTGGTGATTGATTGATTGATTATGCCACCTACCTTGCTATCCAAACAAATTAGTTGTGTTGCCTTCAAGCAGCAAGAATCGTATTGATCAACACTTACTGTTTAACTGCAATCAGTTGAAGTAATCAATATAAACTTATGTGCATTCATTCTTAATGTTACAAACAGTTTAAAGATTTGAAACTTTGGTTAACCAGTGAGTGACCTTTCTTAAGTATTTTAGGTGTGAACTGCTATTCCTGTTACAAATTCTCTGCAAAATTTATTGAGAGGCTAAGGAGCAGGAATAGGAGTTATAATTTGCAGAATTTCATATTATTTCATATTATTAAGCAATGTTAATCTTATTCCAATGTAAATACTTTAACCTGAATAAACATTATGGTATTTATATGTAGTAGAAAAATACCGTGTTTCTCACAAAATAAGGCCGGGCCTTTTTTTTTTTTTTGTGACCCCCGAAAAACGGCTAGGCCATTTTTTCAGGGGTGACTTAATTTCCACCCCAACCTAGAGCAGCCCATACGCACGTACCTCACCGCGAGGCCACTTCTATCGGCTGATGAAAGCTCCCTGAAGGCAGAGTCCCCAGCTGCTTCGGGGCGTGGCGTGGCTGCCCGTGTCCCCTTGCCTTTAGGCAGTCTCTTTTGGATGATGGAAGCTCCCCAAGTGCAGTCACCAGCCACTTTGATTGGCCGGTAGAAGCGGCCTCGGGTCGAGCTTACACATACACTCCCCTCACCGTGAGGCCGCTTCTATCGGCTGACAAAAGCTTCCCAAAGGCAGAGTCCCCAGCCACTTCAGGGTGGACTGCGCCTTTAGGCAGTCTCTTTTGGGCGATGTCCCCTCCCCTTTAGGCAGTCTCTTTCGGGCGATGGAAGCTCCCCAAGTGCAGTCACCAGCCACTTCAATCTGCCGATAGAAGTGGCCTCGTGGTGAGGGAATGTGTGTGTGCGCTCGCCCCGAGGCCGCTTCTACCGGCCGATCAAAGTGGCTGGTGACTGCACTTGGGGAACTTTCATCGCCCGAAAGAGACTGCCTAAAGGGGAGGGGACATGGGCAGCCACGCCACGCCACGCCCTGAAGCGGCTGGGGACTCTGCCTTCAGGGAGCTTCTATTGGCTATCGGGGTATTCTAGCCTAGGCTACCTGCAGGGCACTCCTAAAGGCAAGTTTTTTCCCCCCCCACCTCCGCCCTTCCCCCCCATTTCTCTTCACTTCATGTAGTTCTAACGAATGATGTGAGAAACGGCAGGGAAACGCATGGTTAAATAGGCCTAAATTTGGGGGGCGGGGCTTAATTTCACCTCATGCCTAGAAATCATGCTGGGCCTTCCTATTGGGGGAGGCCGTATTGTTGAAGAAACAATATCTTTTTAATCAGAGTTTTGTCTTCATCTGATACTATTACAATATAAGAAATTCCTTTAAAATGATAAGAAAAGACTGAACGTTTTGTCTTTTAATTTGTTCTTTATTTTTTTTAATTAATATCCTGCTAATTGTAATATTTTTTCAGTTATATAGGGGATTGTGAAATTCACATGGAAATCTCCAAGCTTAAAGTAGGAGTGAAAGGGCTACAGGTAAGTACAGAACAACTTTATGAAGCATTTTTAGATATTTCCTTTATTTTCCTTCCTGGGAAAAAAACAATATTATTTCCTTCATTTTTTAATATTTTTTAATTTTTGCAGTTGTACGGAACATTACGAATAATTCTGGAGCCCCTTCTGACAGATATACCCTTTTTTGGAGCTGTAACCATGTTTTTTCTTCAGAAACCTGTAAGTCAATTCTAATACAGATAAACCATTATAGAAATAGGAGGACAGCTGTGTTAGTCTGTGGTGGCAGACTAACCAGGAGTCTGGTAGCACATTTTCCAACTAACAAATTTTATGAAAAGACCTCTAATTTGTAAGTCAAATTAACAACTTAGCACTCTTCATGTTTTGCCAATTTAGAAATAGTGTCCTTCCACATTAAGATTGCTGATGTACACATTGGTCAGTGTGTTTTATAATAAAATTGAGAATGTGCTTCTAAAATGTGGAAGATTATTTCTTCTTCCCAGACATCATTTTAAACAAAGAATACCAAACCAAACAGGAAGATGGGTTTAAAATATGCCAGCATTTTACTATTCAAATATAATAGTATTCAATAAGTTCAGTGAATTTAACTCCAAATATTTCACTGTAGCTTTTCAAGAAAGTACCCTCCATGATAGCTCATCGATAGAAATAAAACCACGAAAACTTTAAGGAATAAAATTGGCACAATTTAGAATATTACGCAACCCTTATTATGCAACCGTAAAATGAAACTAGTTAAAAGTAATTAACCCAACTTTTAATAGTAGTAGTAAAGATTTATATTCAGGATAATTTTCAAGCACCAAATGGGCTTTCGAGACCCATCTAAATAAATGAACATTAAACCAACCACATGTTTCTTCAGCATGAGTTTCACAGATCTGAAACCATTTCCAAAAGGACATGTGTGCTGCCAGGTTGCCTCAGGATGAAAATAAGTCATTTCAGGTGAGCTGCATTGCATTACCGCTGCCTCAGTCCATCCCTAACCTATTGAGAAAGCAACTTCTACCCCAGTTTTCTTACTTTTATTAAAGGAGATTTTGTTTTTCTCTATGTTGGTGAAAATAGTGTAGACCAATTTATCTAATGAGTGTATTTCATTCCATCTTACACAACTTCTACTCTTAATGGTTAGTGCCTTCCCCAAGTCCCTGGACTATGTCTTCAAGGTTGAAGGACCTTAAACAAAGTTCAGTAGCAAAAAATTTTTAATTTTTGTCCCTTCTTTCTTTTCTCCTCCCTCCCTCCCTCTTTCCTTCCCTCCCACCCAAATGATCAGTACACTGTCACAGTAAATTGCTATACCATTGTAAATTAATACTGTGGTATGGAAAGAAAATTGGTCTTAGGTACTTGAACAGTATTAGGTGAGGTCACAAAAGCCAACTAATCTGCAAATCTATCAGTAGTCTATTTTGATTAACATACAGCCTATGTACATAAGCACAGGATGATAAGAGGAAAGCATCACCCGAAACACTTTATTATCACACAAATATGCATAAGATCACAGCTTTCATATAGTGCCACTCTAACTTTTCGATTATTTTAAATCCTAGGGAAAAAAATAGTATTAGTTCAAAAGGTTCCTTTGGCTTAAGAATCTTCAGACTCCTCTCTGCCCCGTTGCACTAAAATTTCACAGCCTTGCATGTTCGGACACCATTTTTATCTATGTGCTGCATTTGTTTATTTATTTGTATTTATTGATTCAATTTCTACACCACCCAATTTATTTAAGTGACTTTGGGTGGTTTCAGCACTATAATAAAACCATATAAACACATGAATCAAACGCACTTCGAAAACAGAGTTAAAAACAAATTAAAGGAAAAACAAATTACAAGGAAAAACAAAAATCAGAGTTAAAATTCAGAAGGCTGAAGCATTGAAAGAGATGTTTTATTGTACAGGAGGATTCATTCATGGAAGAAGTCTCTGAACTCTTGGTAGTCATCTCCAACTGCATAGAGGAAGCAGGAGAGAAGGTCCCTGCATTGCTATGATAATTCAGCACTCAGAGTGCACTGTTATTCCTGAAACTAGCTATGTGAGTTCTGGCCAAGTATATACATCTGACAAACATGTGTTAAGTTTAGAACGTTGACATATGCCGATTGTCTCACCCCTTCATTGCAATGGCATGAGAAAAATCCAGTCAGTGTGACAGGCTCCAGTGAAGGAAATGAATCAAGGCCTTGATGATGCTTATTTATCTCCTTTGAACACAAATCATTCACGTACCTTCCTGCCCTGAGGCTGCCTTGCTAGGTGGTTAGTTTTCTTCCTCATGGAACTTGTAGCAGTAGCCAAAATGCCTTTTATAATGGATGGGTAATAGAAATGACCTCATAATTCCTCAAGGCTTGTTTGGTTGACAGTCTGAACTCTTTCAGAATGGCCACACAATACTCATGCTGAATTAAAATACCATAAGTATATCAGGTGAATGAAGTTGTCAACTGTTTGAATCATTTTATTGTTATAATTATGATTATTTTATTGTACTCAATATTCTTGACTTTTTCAATAGTATACTATATGCATCAAGAAAAGATTGCAGGTTCTTTTTCTGGTATCTCCAATAGGATCTCAATGGACCATGCATCTAATTTGATGTAAACTAGTTTAAATCAGCTCTATGTTCAGTTATTAACCTTGCACTTTTGCTGTTGCTTTAATTCTTATTACAGCACCTGGAAATCAATTGGGCGGGGCTAACAAACCTGTTGGATGCTCCAGGCATTAGGTAAGTGCTTCCTTCCAAATGAGCTGGGAATGATCTAAATGTTAAAGACCCAATTTCATCTAGTGGTTTATTTGCCGTCCTAGTTACAGGGAGATTGTGAGTTCTAGTCCTGCCTTAGATATGAAAAAACAGCTGGATAACTTTGGATAGTCATTCTCGGCCCAACCCACCTCATAGGATTGTTGTTGTCAGGGG